>NC_134496.1:14612269-14761056 GCF_040206685.1 Ascaphus truei | reverse complement strand
TCTCAGTACCAGACCGCATGGGTTTGGCTGCTCCGAAGTAGCAGAATGAAATGCGAGACTGGCGCCTATTCTCTATCGCAAATCGCATCTTCTAAACGGCGCCTAATCAAACCGCCCGGACTGTGCGCGCTATAGAAGTGGAATAACCCGAGGTGCTAACTCCGTCCCCCCCGTCGGGCTCTCAGCTAAACCCATGTTCCAAACTGTGGATGTGACTCACGGTACCAGTCTCGCCGCCCTGGTGGTGACGTGACATTTTGTACATTTTTATCAGAGTTTAGGGAAGTGCTTTGCATGGTGGAGCTACGAGAATCGCAGTTGTCATCGCAGAATGCGAGTTGGAGGCTTTTTTTTTTTTTTTAAACTGATCGAATCGGCAGAACCAGAGTGAAACCGCTTCTAAAGAAGCGTTTTTTTCGCACAGATTGGACATGCGAGAAGGGTTTACCGCGCAGCACAGCGTGCCGATCCCATCGGGAAGGGCACTTTAATAGCAGATTGACACAATTTGGAGCTACAAGAATATCTCCCTTCACCTCTCCTGTATGTCTCCCTCTCTCTCTCCCTTTCTGTCTCTGTCTCTTTGCTTTTTCCCTCCCGTCTCTCTCCCTCCCTCTTTGTCTCTCTCCCTCCCGTCTCTTTCCCTCCCTCTTTGTCTCTCTCCCTCCCTCTCTCTCTCTGTCTTTCTCCCTCCCTCTCTCTCTCCCTGTTTCTCCCTTTCTGTCTCTTTGTCTCTTTGCTCTCCTCCCTCTCTGTCTCTCTCCCTCTCTCTTCCTCTCTCTGTCTCTCTCGCTCCCTCCCCCTCTCTCTCTGTCTCTCTCCCTCTCTTCCTCTCTCTGTCTCTCTCCCTCTCTCTCTCTCTCTGTCTCTCTCCCTCCCTCTCTGTGTCTCTCCCTCCCTCTCTCTTTTTCTCTATCTCACATAGCCTCTCTTTCAGGTTCCGGGATTTCTATGAGATGGAACCCGAGAAGTTCCAGAATAAAACCAATGGTATCACCCCACGCCGCTGGCTGCTGCTGTGTAACCCGGGGCTGGCTGAGGTCATAGCGGAGGTGAGAGGATGTGTGTATTTGTGTGTGCGTATGTATATAATTCCAAAGTGCGTGGAAACAGCCTCACGCAAGGAGAATCCGGCTTGTGCAGCCAACACAACACTGACAAACAATGTCTTCAAAGTGCCGGTCTCCTCTGGGACAGAGATACACAGTGCAGGTCTCCTCTCAGACAGAGATACAAAGTGCAGGTCTCCTCTGGGACAGAGATACACAGTGCAGGTCTCCTCTGGGACAGAGATACACAGTGCAGGTCTCCTCTCAGACAGAGATACAAAGTGCAGGTCTCCTCTCAGACAGAGATACACAGTGCAGGTCTCCTCTCAGACAGAGATACACAGTGCAGGTCTCCTCTCAGACAGAGATACACAGTGCAGGTCTCCTCTCAGACAGAGATACAAAGTGCAGGTCTCCTCTGGGACAGAGATACACAGTGCAGGTCTCCTCTCAGACAGAGATACACAGTGCAGGTCTCCTCTGGGACAGAGATACATAGTGCAGGTCTCCTCTGGGACAGAGATACACAGTGCAGGTCTCCTCTGGGACAGAGATACACAGTGCAGGTCTCCTCTGGGACAGAGATACAAAGTGCAGGTCTCCTCTAGGACAGAGATACACAGTGCAGGTCTCCTCTGGGACAGAAATACACAGGGCAGGTCTCCTCTAGGACAGAGATACACAGTGCAGGTCTCCTCTGGGACAGAGATACAAAGTGCAGGTCTCCTCTCAGACAGAGATACAAAGTGCAGGTCTCCTCTCAGACAGAGATACAAAGTGCAGGTCTCCTCTCAGACAGAGATACAAAGTGCAGGTCCCCTCTGGGACAGAGATACACAGTGCTGGTCTCCTCTCAGACAGAGATACAAAGTGCAGGTCTCCTCTCAGACAGAGATACACAGTGCAGGTCTCCTCTGGGACAGAGGTACAAAGTGCCGGTCTCCTCTCAGACAGAGATACAAAGTGCCGGTCTCCTCTCAGACAGAGATACAAAGTGCAGGTCTCCTCTCAGACAGAGATACAAAGTGCAGGTCTCCTCTCAGACAGAGATACACAGTGCAGGTCTCCTCTGGGACAGAGGTACAAAGTGCCGGTCTCCTCTCAGACAGAGGTACAAAGTGCAGGTCTCCTCTGGGACAGAGATACAAAGTGCAGGTCTCCTCTCAGACAGAGATACAAAGTGCAGGTCCCCTCTGGGATAGAGATACACAGTGCTGGTCTCCTCTCAGACAGAGATACAAAGTGCAGGTCTCCTCTCAGACAGAGATACAAAGTGCCCGTCTCCTCTCAGACAGAGATACAAAGTGCAGGTCTCCTCTCAGACAGAGATACACAGTGCAGGTCTCCTCTGGGACAGAGGTACAAAGTGCCGGTCTCCTCTCAGACAGAGGTACAAAGTGCAGGTCTCCTCTGGGACAGAGATACAAAGTGCAGGTCTCCTCTCAGACAGAGATACAAAGTGCAGGTCCCCTCTGGGATAGAGATACACAGTGCTGGTCTCCTCTCAGACAGAGATACAAAGTGCAGGTCTCCTCTCAGACAGAGATACAAAGTGCCGGTCTCCTCTCAGACAGAGATACAAAGTGCAGGTCTCCTCTCAGACAGAGATACAAAGTGCAGGTCTCCTCTCAGACAGAGATACAAAGTGCAGGTCTCCTCTCAGACAGAGATACAAAGTGCAGGTCTCCTCTCAGACAGAGATACAAAGTGCAGGTCTCCTCTCAGACAGAGATACAAAGTGCAGGTCTCCTCTCAGACAGAGGTACAAAGTGCAGGTCTCCTCTGGGACAGAGATACAAAGTGCAGGTCTCCTCTCAGACAGAGATACAAAGTGCAGGTCCCCTCTGGGATAGAGATACAAAGTGCTGGTCTCCTCTCAGACAGAGATACACAGTGCAGGTCTCCTCTGGGACAGAGGTAGAAAGTGCCGGTCTCCTCTCAGACAGAGATACACAGTGCAGGTCTCCTCTCAGACAGAGATACAAAGTGCCGGTCTCCTCTCAGACAGAGATACAAAGTGCAGGTCTCCTCTCAGACAGAGATACAAAGTGCAGGTCTCCTCTCAGACAGAGATACAAAGTGCCGGTCTCTGGGACAGAGATACAAAGTGCAGGTCTCCTCTGGGACAGAGATACAAAGTGCCGGTCTCCTCTGGGACAGAGATACAAAGTGCCGGTCTCCTCTCAGACAGAGATACAAAGTGCAGGTCTCCTCTCAGACAGAGATACACAGTGCAGGTCTCCTCTGGGACAGAGATACAAAGTGCATGTCTCCTCTGGGACAGAGATACAAAGTGCAGGTCTCCTCTCAGACAGAGATACACAGTGCAGGTCTCCTCTGGGACAGAGATACAAAGTGCAGGTCTCCTCTGGGACAGAGATACACAGTGCAGGTCTCCTCTCAGACAGAGATACACAGGGCAGGTCTCCTCTCAGACAGAGATACACAGTGCAGGTCTCCTCTCAGACAGAGATACAAAGTGCAGGTCTCCTCTCAGACAGAGATACAAAGTAGAGCTCTACTCACAAGTTCATAATGACGTTCTCCATTTAATGTGACAATGTCTTGCCACGGTTCTTGGCTGTCACATTAAATGGAGAATTGCTTTATGGACTTGTGAGAAGAGCTCTACTTTGTATCTCTGTCTTAGAGGAGACCGGCACTTTGAAGAAATTGTTTGCATATGTATATACAGGCATACCCCGCTTTAAGGACACTCACTTTAAGTACACTCGCGAGTAAGGACATATCGCCCAATAGGCAAACGGCAGCTCGCGCATGCGCCTGTCATCACGTCCTGAACAGCAATACCGGCTCCCTACCTGTACCGAAGCTGTGCACAAGCGGGGAGACTATAGAGCCTCTACAAATGCGTTATTTACATCAGTTATGCACGTATATGACGATTGCAGAACAGTACATGCATCGATAAGTGGGAAAAAGGTAGTGCTTCACTTTAAGTACATTTTCGCTTTACATACATGCTCCGGTCCCATTGCGTACGTTACTGCGGGGTATGCCTGTATACATATATCGGCACCAACAGCTTCAGCCCGTATCTCCCCGCTGCTGGATGAAGCCTCCCCAATGATCTCCGGGTTACTGCGGTTACAGCCTCTTCTCCCCGTCGCTCCCACTCATTCCCTCCTCGCATCTTCCCATCTTACTTTGGGTCGTCGTCTTGGTCTTTTAATAGCCATTGCAATCCAGTAATAATACCATCTTTGTCCCACAACGGGAGTTTTACTTTCTTCTGGTGGGCGTCGAAGTTCCATAATAAGACAAAAACAGCCTATTGAGTTGTAAAGAATGTCCACTTTGCAGAGGCGAGTTTGGGGTGATGTACCCATATCCCCATAGTCCGTAATTGGCAGTGTTCGACAAACCTATACATTTGCTCGCCCCGGGCGAGTGGATTTAACATCGTGGCGAGCTCCTATTGGCCCAAGCAACACACGTGTGGTACTAGGTGGCGAGTAGATTTTTTTGTTCGGCGAGTAGATTTTATGGTGATTTGTCGACTACTGGTAATTGATATTAGTATCTGCCGTGCGATGCGCTTTCTGACCCATGGGCTCAGGCAGGATTTATTTCTATAAAGTGCCCCCAGTTTGGGATAGATTTTGGATGTCCGTTTGTCAACATGCAAACCAGATGTTAGATGGGAGTCAAGCATCATGCCCAAATATTTATAGCTAGTAAGTGAGGCAAGGTTAGTGTTAGAGCCGTTTCTGTTTTCTCCGTAGCTCCATCATTGGAAGCTTTGGAAATTTAGGCTTGGTCCCAAGTAGTTACCGTTATGTCAGACTTTAAAAACCGTTTGTTTTATGTGATCCTGTTTCCGACCTTTGAAGAGTCGGATTGCAGTATATGTTCATGGTCAGAGAGGCTGGGACGGTGTGTATATTGGGTAGGATTACCAGCACGCTGTACATGCACATAGAAGCTGTTTTACAAACTGGGGGCAGGTCATTTGTATAGACAGAAAAAAACAAGGAGCCTTGGGAGACGCCAGAGGTAATATCCAAGGGGTTAGAGTGGGAGCCTGAGGGGCTCATTCTCTAAACTTCATTTAGTGCATTATTGCACTATACGTGCCCTTTTAGAGCGATATTGCATGTGCAGCTATTCACAAAGCTTCGATAATAGGGCAGTACCGCACTAAACGGCTTTTTACCCAGCTATAACACTCTGGCTATAACAAGCCATGCGTATTACACCTGTGCTCCCCCAGCGTATATGTGAGGATTAAACCTTCACACCCGCGCCTTAATACCTGCGTATTACACCTGTGCTCCCCCAGCGTATATGTGAGGATTAAACCTTCACACCCGCGCCCGTAAACCTGCGTATTACATCTGTGCACCCCCAGCGTATAGGTGAGGATTACACCCTCACACCCGCGCCCTTAATACCTGCGTATTACACCTGTGCTCCCCCAGCGTATAGGTGAGGATTAAACCTTCACACCCGCGCCCTTAATACCTGCGTATTACACCTGTGCTCCCCCAGCGTATATGTGAGGATTAAACCTTCACACCCGCGCCCTTAATACCTGCGTATTACACCTGTGCACCCCCAGCGTATATGTGAGGATTAAACCTTCACACCCGCGCCCGTAATACCTGCGTATTACACCTGTGCTCCCCCAGCGTATATGTGAGGATTAAACCTTCACACCCGCGCCCTTAATACCTGCGTATTACACCTGTGCTCCCCCAGCGTATATGTGAGGATTAAACCTTCACACCCGCGCCCGTAATACCTGCGTATTACACCTGTGCTCCCCCAGCGTATATGTGAGGATTAAACCTTCACACCCGCGCCCTTAATACCTGCGTATTACACCTGTGCACCCCCAGCGTATATGTGAGGATTAAACCTTCACACCCGCGCCCTTAATACCTGCGTATTACACCTGTGCTCCCCCAGCGTATATGTGAGGATTAAACCTTCACACCCGCGCCCTTAATACCTGCGTATTACACCTGTGCACCCCCAGCGTATATGTGAGGATTAAACCTTCACACCCGCGCCCGTAATACCTGCGTATTACACCTGTGCTCCCCCAGCGTATATGTGAGGATTAAACCTTCACACCCGCGCCCTTAATACCTGCGTATTACACCTGTGCTCCCCCAGCGTATATGTGAGGATTAAACCTTCACACCCGCGCCCGTAATACCTGCGTATTACACCTGTGCTCCCCCAGCGTATATGTGAGGATTAAACCTTCACACCCGCGCCCTTAATACCTGCGTATTACACCTGTGCACCCCCAGCGTATATGTGAGGATTAAACCTTCACACCCGCGCCCTTAATACCTGCGTATTAAACCTGTACTCCCCCAGCGTATATGTGAGGATTAAACCTTCACACCCGCGCCCTTAATACCTGCGTATTACACCTGTGCTCCCCCAGCGTATATGTGAGGATTAAACCTTCACACCCGCGCCGTAATACCTGCGTATTACACCTGTGCTCCCCAGCGTATAGGTGAGGATTAAACCTTCACACCCGCGCCCTTAATACCTGCGTATTACACCTGTGCTCCCCCAGCGTATAGGTGAGGATTAAACCTTCACACCCGCGCCCTTAATACCTGCGTATTACACCTGTGCACCCCCCAGCGTATATGTGAGGATTAAACCTTCACACCCGCGCCCTTAATACCTGCGTATTACACCTGTGCTCCCCCAGCGTATATGTGAGGATTAAACCTTCACACCCGCGCCCTTAATACCTGCGTATTACACCTGTGCTCCCCAGCGTATATGTGAGGATTAAACCTTCACACCCGCGCCCGTAATACCTGCGTATTACACCTGTGCACCCCCAGCGTATATGTGAGGATTAAACCTTCACACCCGCGCCCGTAATACCTGCGTATTACACCTGTGCACCCCCAGCGTATAGGTGAGGATTAAACCTTCACACCCGCGCCCTTAATACCTGCGTATTACACCTGTGCACCCCCAGCGTATAGGTGAGGATTAAACCTTCACACCCGCGCCCTTAATACCTGCGTATTACACCTGTGCACCCCAGCGTATATGTGAGGATTAAACCTTCACACCCGCGCCCGTAATACCTGCGTATTACACCTGTGCACCCCCAGCGTATAGGTGAGGATTAAACCTTCACACCCGCGCCCTTAATACCTGCGTATTACACCTGTGCACCCCCCAGCGTATATGTGAGGATTAAACCTTCACACCCGCGCCCTTAATACCTGCGTATTACACCTGTGCTCCCCCAGCGTATATGTGAGGATTAAACCTTCACACCCGCGCCCTTAATACCTGCGTATTACACCTGTGCTCCCCCAGCGTATAGGTGAGGATTACACCCGCGCCCTTAATACCTGCGTATTACACCTGTGCATCCCCAGCGTATAGGTGAGGATTACACCCGCGCCCTTAATACCTGCGTATTACACCTGTGCACCCCCAGCGTATAGGTGAGGATTACACCCGCGCCCTTAATACCTGCGTATTACACCTGTGCACCCCCAGCGTATAGGTGAGGATTACACCCGCGCCCTTAATACCTGCGTATTACACCTGTGCACCCCCAGCGTATAGGTGAGGATTACACCCGCGCCCTTAATACCTGCGTATTACACCTGTGCACCCCCAGCGTATAGGTGAGGATTACACCCGCGCCCTTAATACCTGCGTATTACACCTGTGCACCCCCAGCGTATAGGTGAGGATTACACCCGCGCCCTTAATACCTGCGTATTACACCTGTGCTCCCCCAGCGTATAGGTGAGGATTACACCCGCGCCCTTAATACCTGCGTATTACACCTGTGCACCCCCAGCGTATAGGTGAGGATTACACCCGCGCCCTTAATACCTGCGTATTACACCTGTGCACCCCCAGCGTATAGGTGAGGATTACACCCGCGCCCTTAATACCTGCGTATTACACCTGTGCACCCCCAGCGTATAGGTGAGGATTACACCCGCGCCCTTAATACCTGCGTATTACACCTGTGCACCCCCAGCGTATAGGTGAGGATTACACCCGCGCCCTTAATACCTGCGTATTACACCTGTGCACCCCCAGCGTATAGGTGAGGATTACACCCGCGCCCTTAATACCTGCGTATTACACCTGTGCACCCCCAGCGTATAGGTGAGGATTACACCCGCGCCCTTAATACCTGCGTATTACACCTGTGCACCCCCAGCGTATAGGTGAGGATTACACCCGCGCCCTTAATACCTGCGTATTACACCTGTGCACCCCCAGCGTATAGGTGAGGATTACACCCGCGCCCTTAATACCTGCGTATTACACCTGTGCACCCCCAGCGTATAGGTGAGGATTACACCCGCGCCCTTAATACCTGCGTATTACACCTGTGCACCCCCAGCGTATAGGTGAGGATTACATCACTGACCTGGACCAGCTGAAGAAACTTCTCAACTTTGTGAATGATGAAGGATTAATCCGAGACATCGCGAAAGTGAAGCAGGTAACACACACACACACACACACACACACACACACACACACACACACACACACACACACACACACACACACACACACACACACACACACACACACACACACACACACACACACACACACACACACACACACACACCAGTCACTGTGACACACACACACCTGTCACTGTGACACACACACACACACCTGTCACTGTGACACACACACACCTGTCACTGTGACACACACACACGCAATCTGTCACTGTGACACACACACACGCAATCTGTCACTGTGACTCACACACACACTCACACAGCAATCTGTCACTGTGACACACACACGCAATCTGTCACTGTGACACACACACACACGCAATCTGTCACTCTGACACACACACACACGCAATCTGTCACTGTGACACACACACACACACACATCTGTCTGTCACTGTGACACACACACACACACACACACACAGCTGTCTGTCACTGGCACACACACACACAGCTGTGTGTGTGTGTCACAGTGATGGACAGCTGTGTGTGTGTCCCAGTGATAGACAGCTGTGTATGTGTGTGTGTCACAGTGATGGACAGCTATCTGTCACTGGGACACACACACAGAGCTATCTGTCTCTGTGACACACACACACAGCTATCTGTCACTGGGACACACACACACAGCTATCTGTCACTGGGACACACACACACAGCTATCTGTCACTGGGACACACACACACAGCTATCTGTCACTGGGACACACACACCATTATCTGTCGCCCCCAGGAGAACAAGTTGAAGTTCTCCCGGTACCTGGAGAGCGAGTACAAGGTGAAGATTAACCCGAGCTCCATGTTTGACGTCCATGTGAAGAGGATCCATGAGTATAAGAGACAACTACTCAACTGTCTGCATGTCATCACCCTGTATAACCGTGAGTGAGGGGGGGAGGGGAGGAGGGAGGAGAGAAAGGAGGGAGGGAAGAGGGGAGGGAGGAGGAAGGACAAAAGTGGCAAGGAGGAGAGGGAGGGACGGGGTAGGAGGAGAGGGAGGGACAGGGGTGGGAGGGGAAGGAGGGAGGAGAGGGAAGGAGGGAGGGAGAGGGGAAGGAGGAGGAAGGACGAAAGGGGGAAGGATGAAGGGAGGAAGGAGGGATGGGGGTAGGAGGGGAGGGAAGGGGGTAGGAGGAGAGGGGGGGGAAGGGGGTAGGAGGAGAGGGGGGGAGGGAAGGGGGTAGGGGGGAGGGAAGGGGGTAGGGGGAGAGGGAGGGAAGGGGGTAGGAGGGGAAGGAGAGGGAGGGGGGAAGGAGAGGGAGGAAGGAAGGAGAGAGAGGGAGAAAGGAAGGAGAGGGAGGGGGGAGGGGAGGGGAGGGAGAGAAGGAAGGGGAGGTAAAGAGTCTGAGATGGGGATTGGGTGAGGGGTCTCTCACTCTCCCCATCTGTGTCCTAGGTATAAAGAAGGATCCCAGCAAACAGTATGTGCCCCGCACTGTGATGATTGGAGGAAAGGTGAGTACTGGGAGCATTAAAGATGGAGTAACATGCAGGGTTAGGCCGCGCTTATAGTGCCGGCGACGCGACCGATGTCACCCGTCGCCATTAGCGAAAGTTGTAATTGAATTTGCAGCGACGTCGCGGGCGACAGGGTCATTGATTAGTTTACAGACAGTCACATGTGGCGACAGTCTGTAAAAAATCTAATTTACGCGGCTTCCAAATTTTTGGTCTCTCCGTCGCTTACTATAAGCGCTGGCGACGGAGTCAATTGTTTTGTTTTGGAGCGACGTCCCGTTGCAGGCACTATAAGCGCGGCCTAATGCAGAGAGCATTACGCTACGTAAAATGAAGGGAAGTGTGTCGTGTAGAAACCGTATAGAGTCGCATAACATTACATGGTGAGTATTACAAGTATCAGAGTAACAGAAAGACAGATATGTACATTAACATACAGAGTAATACACAGCATTACACACATACATTTGGAATGATGTATAGAGTACTACATACTGTAATATAAGGAGACAGAGAGTACCACACACAGTAACACATGGGGTAAAACATGTGGTAAAACACACATGTATGTATAGTAACACAAGTAAACATGTATTTATTCATATATATATTTAATAACTAGATAACATATAGAGTAATTTCTCTTTCTCTCTCTTTCTCCCTCTATCGCTTCCTCCATCACTCCTGCCCCGTCTCTCTCACTCTCCCCCCCGCCCATCTCTCTCGCTCTCCCCCCCCGCCCATCTCTCTCGCTCTCCCTCCCCCCATCTCTCTCGCTCTCCCTCCCCCCCTGCGTCTCTTGCTCCCCCCCTGCGTCTCTTGCTCCCCCCTGCGTCTCTTGTTCCCCCCTGCTTCTCTTGCTCCCCCCTGCGTCTCTCTCCCCCCCTGGCGTCTCTCTCTCACTCCCCCCCCCTGCGGCTCTCTCTCGCTCTCCCCCCCTGTGTCTCTCTCTCGCTCTCCCCCCCTGCATCTCTCTCTCGCTCTCCCCCCCTGCATCTCTCTCTCGCTCTCCCCCCCCTGCGTCTCTCTCTCGCTCTCCCCCCCCTGCGTCTCTCTCGCTCTCCCCCCCCTGCGTCTCTCTCTCGCTCTCCCCCCCTGCGTCTCTCTCACTCTCCCCCCCTGCGTCTCTCACTCTCCCCCCCGCGTCTCTCTCTTGCTCTCCCCCCTGCGTCTCTCTCGCTCTCCCCCCCCTGCGTCTCTCTCGCTCTCCCCCCCCTGCGTCTCTCTCGCTCTCCCCCCCTGCGTCTTTCTCGCTCTCCCTTCCCCCCCTACGTCTCTCTCCCCCCCCCCCCCCCCCCCTGCGTCTCTCTCTCGCTCTCCCTCTCCCCCCCTGCGTGTCTCTCCCGGTCCTCTCAGGCTGCTCCTGGGTATCACATGGCCAAAATGATTATTAAACTCATCACGTCCGTGGGAGACGTTATAAATAATGACCCAAGTATAGGAGACCGTCTCAGACTCCTCTTTTTGGAGAACTATCGGGTCTCGCTGGCAGAGAAAGGTAAACGCTCTTTGTGCTGGGAGGTCTCTTTCTAGGAGCAAGCATGGAAGATGTCACTTTGAGAAGACTGTAACGCTCTGGCGTAAAAAGATGTATGTCTCGTGGCTGGAGAAGAAATACTCACCATGTCCATACGCCTCTCCTTCTCTTTCTTTAATTGTCTTCCTTGCTCTCTCTCCCCCTCTCTACCTCTCCCCCCTTTTTGCCTCCGACCTGTTTCCCTCTCTCTCTCCATCCTCCCCTCTCACCCACCCTCTTTCTCCCCTCCCATGTCTGTCTTTCAGTGGTCCCTGCCGCTGACCTCTCTGAGCAGATCTCTACCGCCGGCACTGAGGCGTCCGGCACAGGGAACATGAAGTTCATGTTGAACGGGGCCCTGACCATTGGCACCATGGATGGAGCCAATGTGGAGATGGCAGAAGAAGCCGGGGAGGACAACATCTTCATATTCGGCATGAGAGTGCCAGACGTGGAACGACTAGACCGCGAGGGGTAGGTAGATTCCCTGGCATAGACTTGCAGCTGAATGGTCAATGGACTAAAGTAGATAACCTACATGGTGAATTTGACGAGACTTCCTAGTAGACTGACTACTCAAGGCTACAAATAATACTATCACTAAGCGCACAGTTAGCTAGTCTTAGTCTTGTCATTTTGACATAAAATCATTGAACCATAACAGTAGACTGATTACACGAGTTATTAACCTCATGGTTCATATGGCTAGCCCTTCACGTGCATTTTTCTGTCAAATATGTCTGTGGGAGGTCACCAGACTAGGGCAGATGATTTCCATGGTCACTTGAGTAACATAATGTTGCGATATTCCAGTGGAATAACCAATCTTACTACAAATACCATCACCAGGATCATATGAGTACTTAAACTTGTTTGAAGGCTGGTCTTTGTCGTGGGGTTTTTCTGCCAACATGTTTTGAGTGATTACAAAGATTGAACCAAGATAGACATTCTTCATGTTCAATTTGACATGAAGACATTGAGTCGTACCAGTAGACTGGCCACCGCAGTACTATGACAGATATCCATGAGTTATTAATGTTTTGGTTCATGGCCTTTGTAGTGGGATTTCCCTTCCAACATGCCTTTTTGCGGTTACCAGATCAGGCAGCTGGCATTCATAGTCACATGGACATCAGAACATTGAAGAGCCCAGTAGACTAACCTCTCAAGGCTACAAATTCCAATACGATCACCAAAATCACATAAGTACTTAGCCTTCTTTTTGAGATTGATGTAGTGGGATGTTACTTCCAAAAAGTCGTTGGGACCTCCCCTTGATTAGTCCCAGGTAGACACACTATAGTCAACATTGAGCCATACCAGTAGACTGATCCCAAAATAAATAACATCCGGTAATACAATGGCAGATCACAAGAGTTAGGAGAAGGAGCGGCTCAGTGAGTAAAGACACTGACTGGCACCGAGTTTAGAAGCAGGGGAACCTGGTTCAATTCCTGGTGTTAGCTCCTTGTAAACTTTATCTCCCTGTGGCTCAGGCACCAAAAACATAGATTGTAAGCTCTACGGGGCAGGGGACTGTGTCTGCAAAATGTTTCTGTAAAGTGCTGCGTAGAATTAGCAGCACTATACAAGAACATGCTATTATTATTATTATTATTATTATTATTATCCGTGTTTGTGGTTCATAGAGTTGGCCCTTGAACTGGGATTTTGCATCCAACATATCTTTGTGAGGTCAATAAACCAAGCTTCACAATCACCTGGGCATCATAACGTTGCAGATCGGGTAGTCTGATCATTCCAGGTTACATACTGTATGCTAATCCTCTCACAGAGATGCGTTTCAGCCTTATTATTGTGGGGGTTGGCCTTTAATTTGGTTAACACCACTAATCTCTTACTAGTATTCTAAACAGTTACATGCGTAAAATCTGTTTATACACATCTAATGTCTGTGGTAACCCTTGTAATCTAGTAGTTAAATGAGTACTCTGTTTGGTAACAATGGATCTCTCTATATACACTTGTTATAGTACTATGTTAGCTATACTAGTAATTTGGGTAACACTAGTAATCTGTTAAACTAGTTCCTGTAAAGTAACAATAGTACAATTGGCACAATTACTGGTAGTTTGTATAGTAGCACTAGTACTAGTAATCTGTTGGTTACACTAGTACTCTCCATGGTACTACTAGCTAAACTAGTACTTTGTATAGTAACACTAATCCTGTCTATATATACACTTGTAATCTGTCTAGTAATGCTAGTAATCCGTTAGTTATACTATTACTCTGTATAGTAATACTAGGTATCTCTGCACAGGTACAATGCCCAGCTTTACTACGACAGGATCCCTGAGCTCAGACAAGCGATTGATCAGCTGAACTCAGGATATTTCTCCCCCAAACAACCCGACCTTTTTAAGGATATTGTCAATATGCTGATGCACCATGACAGGTTAGTCTCCCTCGTACCATGACAGGTCAGTCTCCCTCGTACCATGACAGGTCAGTCTCTCTCGTACCATGACGGGTCAGTCTCCCTCTTACCATGACGGGTCAGTCTCCCTCTTACCATGACGGGTCAGTCTCCCTCTTACCATGACGGGTCAGTCTCCCTCTTACCATGACGGGTCAGTCTCCCTCTTACCATGACGGGTCAGTCTCCCTCTTACCATGACGGGTCAGTCTCCCTCTTACCATGACGGGTCAGTCTCCCTCTTACCATGACGGGTCAGTCTCCCTCTTACCATGACGGGTCGGTCTCCCTCTTACCATGACGGGTCGGTCTCCCTCTTACCATGACGGGTCAGTCTCCCTCTTACCATGACGGGTCAGTCTCCCTCTTACCATGACGGGTCGGTCTCCCTCTTACCATGACGGGTCGGTCTCCCTCTTACCATGACGGGTCAGTCTCCCTCTTACCATGACGGGTCGGTCTCCCTCTTACCATGACAGGTCAGTCTCCCTCTTACCATGACGGGTCAGTCTCCCTCTTACCATGACGGGTCAGTCTCCCTCTTACCATGACGGGTCGGTCTCCCTCTTACCATGACGGGTCAGTCTCCCTCTTACCATGACGGGTCGGTCTCCCTCTTACCATGACGGGTCAGTCTCCCTCTTACCATGACGGGTCAGTATCCCTCGTACCATGACGGGTCGGTCTCCCTCTTACCATGACGGGTCAGTCTCCCTCTTACCATGACGAGTCAGTCTCCCTCTTACCATGACGGGTCAGTCTCCCTCTTACCATGACGGGTCGGTCTCCCTCATACCATGACGAGTCAGTCTCCCTCTTACCATGACGGGTCGGTCTCCCTCTTACCATGACGGGTCGGTCTCCCTCGTACCATGACGGGTCAGTCTCCCTCGTACCATGACGGGTCAGTCTCCCTCTTACCATGACGGGTCAGTCTCCCTCTTACCATGACGGGTCAGTCTCCCTTTTACCATGACGGGTCAGTCTCCCTCTTACCATGACGGGTCGGTCTCCCTCTTACCATGACGGGTCAGTCTCCCTCTTACCATGACGGGTCAGTCTCCCTCTTACCATGACGGGTCGGTCTCCCTCTTACCATGACGGGTCAGTCTCCCTCTTACCATGACGGTTCGGTCTCCCTCTTACCATGACGGGTCAGTCTCCCTCTTACCATGACGGGTCAGTATCCCTCGTACCATGACGGGTCGGTCTCCCTCTTACCATGACGGGTCAGTCTCCCTCTTACCATGACGAGTCAGTCTCCCTCTTACCATGACGGGTCAGTCTCCCTCTTACCATGACGGGTCAGTCTCCCTCTTACCATGACGGGTCAGTCTCCCTCTTACCATGACGGGTCAGTCTCCCTCTTACCATGACGGGTCAGTCTCCCTCTTACCATGACGGGTCAGTCTCCCTCTTACCATGACGGGTCAGTCTCCCTCTTACCATGACGGGTCAGTCTCCCTCTTACCATGAAGGGTCAGTCTCCCTCTTACCATGACGGGTCAGTCTCCCTCTTACCATGACGGGTCAGTCTCCCTCGTACCATGACGGGTCAGTCTCCCTCTTACCATTTTCTTCCTCCAGGTAAGGGGGGAGCGCTTGGTGGATGAGTGATATATATAAAGAAAAAAAGGGGAGAGACAAAACCAATAATAGGGTAGTCCGTGATAAAAATATTCCAATCTATTAATTCAGTGTTGGTCTCACTCGCAATATTCTTCTGATGTAATACAGCATATCAGTGATTCATCTCTCTGATGGGAGCCCTTTTGTGTGTCCCTCGGTAGGGGTTTGTGTTGTAATACCCCTTCTGTTGTAAGCCACTTGTTCTCATCAGATAACAGTCATAAATAATAAGAAGAGAGATGTCGCAATAGTGTGATATTGTGATATTGTAGGGATAATATATTGCACAAAGTAACAAGTGAACAATTGCACTCACATTTGATAATGTTAAAAAATACGTGGGAGAGAACTGCTGAAGAGATCACTGGTCTGCTGCACGTCTCACGGGTCAAACCGCCACACCGCACACATCCACATGGGTCACTTCCGGGTGTACTCCAACTATGGGCGGAAGTGGCTTCTCCGGTTTCTCCAGCTGTGCTCTGCCAGTCCTTTCAGTCTCCAGTCCTCCTTGGATCATAGATCCAACATGTTTAGCATGGGTTTTCCTATTTTCCCTCTTACCATGACTGGTCAGTTTCCCTTTTACCATGACTGGTCGGTCTCCCTCTTGCCATGACTGGTCAGTCTCCCTCTTGCCATGACTGGTCAGTCTCCCTCTTGCCATGACTGGTCAGTCTCCCTCTTGCCATGACTGGTCAGTCTCCCTCTTGCCATGATTGGTCAGTATTCCTCTTACCATGACTGGTCAGTCTCCCTCTTACCATGACTGGTCAGTCTCCCTCTTGCGCTCTTTCTTTCTTCCTCATCCCCTCTCCCCATTCCCTCCTCTTCTTTGTCCCCTATTTCCTCCTCTCCCGCCTCTCTCCCTCTCTTTCTCATGCTGTCTCTTTCTCTCCAGGTTTAAAGTGTTTGCAGATTATGAAGATTATATCAAAAGTCAGGACGCGGTCAGTGCTCTGTACAAGGTAAGCAGACAAAGTGCAGGGTGACAGTGATAGACGTGGCCTGTGAGTCTGTCCCTCCCCCCGCAGAGAGACACAGACAGAAGGGAGCTATAAGTCTGTCCCTCCCCCCGAAGGGTGACACAGTGACACAGACAGAAGGGAGCTATAAGTCTGTCCCTCCCCCCGCAGGGTGACACAGTGACACAGACAGAAGGGAGCTATGAATCTGTCCCTCCCCCAGCAGGGTGACACAGACAGAAGGGAGCTATGACGCTGTAACTCCCTCTTCTGTCCTAATCTTTACATTGTCTCCTTCCTTGTTTTCCTCCAGAACCCCAAAGAATGGACCCGTAAAGTGATCCACAACATTGCCGGCTCTGGGAAGTTCTCTAGTGACCGCACGATTTCTCAGTATGCTCGTGAAATCTGGGGGGTGGAGCCCAGCACCCTGAAGATCCCTCCCCCTGATATCCCCCGTGACTGACTCCTACTCCCACTGGCTTGTGCCCCACAAAACCACCCACTCTTGCCCCCTCCACGACGTCGCTATGCAGGTCCACCATGCCAAGCGTCAAAACGCCACTCGTACTCTTGTCCCAATGACCTTCTCCGGTGCTCCCATACCAGGGCCCTGCCCATTCCCCCACCACGGAGGAACTCTAAAAACAAGCCCCTCCCCTTACAGAAGTCAGTGGGATCTCCCCATTCCCTGCCTTACAATTTGATCCCACTCCCACCACCACGTAGGAAGAGCTTCTCCTGCCCTCTCAGGATCAGCAAATATGCCCTGTTAAATTCTCCCCCTCAACACTTCTAGACGCCATACTTCCAGCAATGCCTCACAAGGCCCTCTTTTACCCCACACAGAGGGGGGCGCCAGTTATTTGGGCTGTTAAATGTTACAACTACTCTCTAAGGTTGGAAAGTCTGTATAATGATGCTGAGTATTTATACACTGTTATTGAACACATTGGGCCTCATGCAGAGAGCATAGAATTTTAAAATTGGCGAATTTCATAAAAAGTAGCTTTTTTGGAGAGTTTTATTCTCCATATGCAGAAAAGTGCGAATTCTGCTATGTTTAACATGGATGCGTGTGGCGAGTTTAAATTGGCGAGATGCGCGCTTCAGAAACGTGTAAAAACAAATTTGCGCCTTTTTTTTCCCCTTTACTATAGGCGGCGAGCGCCATCTTGCCATCTTTTCCTGGCGCGGCAAAAATGCGAGAATCGCGCCATTTTCTTGGCGCGAACAGCCGCTACATGCCGTTCGCACCTCTCTGCATTCGGAGAGTTTTAAAAATGGCGAGATGGAGGTTCTCGCCAGCCGCGAGGCGAGTTTTAGCAATAGAAAAAACAAAATGGCGCGTTTTTCGTAACTCGCCATTTTCTGCCGGTTTCTGCGCGAAATTGTACAAAAAATGGCGAATTTCGAAATAACGATGCTCTCTGCATGAGGCCCATTGTGCTGTATAATAGTGCAGAGTATCTCTATACTCTGATAATGAACATGCTGCACAGTATAATTATGTTGAGTATTTATACACAGTTCCAGGCTGGTGCAGTTAATACCTCTTCATACCCCTTTGGGAAGGACTTACAATAAGTGAGAAGCAATACTGTCACATAATGTATAATATGGTATTTAATAAAGGAATTGTCTCAATCACTGTGTCAGTCCTTTTTGTATGTCTTGGTTTACCTATTGAACTAGTGCGTGTGCGGGAGCGCTCTCGCTCTCTCTCTACCTCGCGCTCTCTCTACCTCGCGCTCTCTCTACCTCGCGCTCTCTCTACCTCACGCTCGCGCTCTCTCTCTTTCTCGTGCTTGTTCGCTCTCATGCATTCTCTCGCACATTCTCTCGCACATTCTCTCGCACATTCTCTCGCACATTCTCTCTCGCACATTCTCTCGCATATTCTCTCTCTCGCACATTCTCTCTCTCGCACATTCTCTCTCGCACACATTCTCTCTCTCGCACACATTCTCTCTCGCACACATTCTCTCTCTCTCGCACACATTCTCTCTCTCGCACACATTCTCTCTCTCTCGCACACATTCTCTCTCTCTCGCACACATTCTCTCTCTCTCTCGTACACATTCTCTCTCTCTCGCACACATTCTCTCTCTCTCGCACACATTCTCTCTCTCTCTCTCACACATTCTCTCTCTCTCGCTCACATTCTCTCTCTCTCTCGCACACATTCTCTCTCTCTCTCGCACACATTCTCTCTCTCGCACACATTCTCTCTCTCGCACACATTCTCTCTCTCTCGCACACATTCTCTCTCTCTCTCACACATTCTCTCTCTCTCACACATTCTCTCCCTCTCACACCTCTCTCATACACATTCTCTCTCTCTCACACACTCTCTCTCTCTCACTCTCATTCTCTCTCATACTCTCTCTCACAGTTTCTCTCTCTCACACTCTCTCTCACACACGTTTTCTCTCTCACACACGTTCTCTCAAACACGTTCTCTCTCTCACACATGTTCTCTCTCACACACGTTCTCTCTCACACACGTTCTCTCTCTCACACATTCTCTCTCACACACATTCTCTCTCTCACACATTCTCTCGCACATTCTCTCTCTTGCACATTCTCTCGCACATTATCTCACATTCTCTCTGTCACTCTTTACCATTATCTCTCACACTCTCACACGTTCTCTCTCTCACACACACATTCTCTCTCACACATTCTCTCTCTCTCACATTCTCTCACACATTCTCTCACACATTCTCTCACTCTCACACACATTCTCTCTCTCACACACATTCTCTCACACACATTCTCACACACATTCTCTCTCACACACATTCTCTCTCGCACACATTCTCTCTCACGCACACATTCTCTCTCGCACACATTCTCTCTCTCGCACACATTCTCTCTCACATTCTCTCTCACACATTTTCTCTTTCTCACACACATTTTTTCTCACACACATTCTCTCTCTCTCTCACACACATTCTCTCTCACACACATTCTCTCTCTCTCTCACACACATTCTCTCTCTCACACACATTCTCTCTCTCTCTCACACACATTCTCTCTCACACACACATTCTCTCACACACATTCTCTCTCTCACACACATTTTCTCTCACACATTTTCTCTCTCACACACATTTTCTCTCACACATTTTCTCTCTCACACATTTTCTCTCTCATACACATTCTCTCTCTCACACACATTCTCTCTCTCACACACATTCTCTCTCTCTCTCTCTCTCACACACATTCTCTCTCACACACATTCTCTCTCACACACATTCTCTCTCACACACATTCTCTCTCACACACATTCTCTCTCACACACATTCTTTCTCACACACATTCTCTCTCTCACACATTCTCTCTCTCACATTCTCTCACTCTTTCCCATTATCTCTCTCACTCTCCCCATTCTCTCACACACATTCTCTCTCTCTCTCACACACATTCTCTCTCTCTCTCTCACACACATTCTCTCTCACACACATTATCTCTCACACACCTCTCTCACACACTCTCTCACTCTCTCTCTCTCTCATTCTCTCTCTCTCACACTTTCTCTCTCTCACACACGTTCTCTCTCTCTCACACACATTCTCTCTCACACACGTTCTCTCTCACACACGTTCTCTCTCTCACACACGTTCTCTCTCTCACACACGTTCTCTCTCACACACGTTCTCTCTCTCACACACGTTCTCTCTCTCACACACGTTCTCTCTCACACACGTTCTCTCTCACACACGTTCTCTCTCACACACGTTCTCTCTCACACACATTCTCTCACACACGTTCTCTCTCTCACACACGTTCTCTCTCACACACGTTCTCTCTCACACACGTTCTCTCTCTCTCACACACGTTCTCTCACACACGTTCTCTCTCACACACGTTCTCTCACACACGTTCTCTCTCTCACACACGTTCTCTCTCACACACGTTCTCTCACACACGTTCTCTCTCACACACGTTCTCTCTCACTCACACACGTTCTCTCTCACACACGTTCTCTTTCTCTCACACACGTTCTCTTTCTCTCACACACGTTCTCTCTCACACACGTTCTCTCTCTCACACATTTTCTCTCTCACACACATTTTCTCTCTCACACACATTCTCTCACTCTCACACACACTCTCTCTCACACACATTCTCTCTCTCTCACATTCTCTCTCTCTCACATTCTCTCTCTCACACATTCTCTCACACACATTCTCTCACACACATTCTCTCTCTCTCTCTCTCTAACACATTCTCACATTCTCTGACTCTTTCCCATTATCTCTCACACTCTCCCTTTCTCTCACACACATTCTCTCTCTCACACATTCTCTCTATCTCACAAACATTCTCTCTATCTCACACATTCTCTCTATCTCACACATTCTCTCTATCTCACACATTCTCTCTCACACACATTTTCTCTCTCACACACATTTTCTCTCTCACACACATTTTCTCTCACACACATTTTCTCTCTCACACACATTTTCTCTCTCACACACATTCTCTCTCACACACATTCTCTCTCTCACACACATTCTCTCTCTCACACACATTCTCTCTCACACACATTCTCTCTCTCACACATTCTCTCTCTCTCACACATTCTCTCTCACACACATTCTCTCTCTCACACATTCTCTCTCTCACATTCTCTCTCTCACACATTCTCTCTCACACACATTCTCTCACACACATTCTCTCTCTCTAACACATTCTCTCACATTCTCTGACTCTTTCCCATTATCTCTCACACTCTCTCCATTTCTCTCACACACATTCTCTCTCTCACACATTCTCTCTATCTCACAAACATTCTCTCTATCTCACACATTCTCTCTCACACACATTCTCTCTCACACACATTCTCTCTCACACACATTCTCTCTCACACACATTCTCTCTATCTCACACACATTCTCTCTCACATACATTCTCTCTCTCTCTCACACACATTCTCTCTCACACGCACATTCTCTCTCTCTCACACACATTCTCTCACACATTCTCTCTCACACATTCTCTCTCTCTCACACACTCTCTCACACACACATTCTCTCTCTCTCTCACACATTCTCTCTCTCTCGCACACATTCTCTCTCTCTCGCACACATTCTCTCTCTCTCGCACACATTCTCTCTCTCTCTCACACATTCTCTCTCTCTCTCACACATTCTCTCTCTCTCACACATTCTCTCCCTCTCACACATTCTCTCTCACACATTCTCTCTCTCACACACCTCTATCATACACATTCTCTCTCTCTCTCTCTCTCACTCTCATTCTCTCTCATACTCTCTCTCTCTCACACTCTCTCTCACACACGTTTTCTCTCTCTCACACACGTTCTCTCAAACACGTTCTCTCTCTCACACATGTTCTCTCTCACACACGTTCTCTCACAAACGTTCTCTCTCTCACACATTCTCTCTCTCACATTCTCTCACTCTTTCCCATTATCTCTCTCACTCTCCCCATTCTCTCACACACATTCTCTCTCTCTCTCACACACATTCTCTCTCTCTCTCTCACACACATTCTCTCTCACACACATTATCTCTCACACACCTCTCTCACACACTCTCTCACTCTCTCTCTCTCTCTCATTCTCTCTCTCTCACACTTTCTCTCTCTCACACACGTTCTCTCTCTCTCACACACGTTCTCTCTCACACATGTTCTCTCTCACACACGTTCTCTCTCTCACACACGTTCTCTCTCACACACGTTCTCTCTCTCACACACGTTCTCTCTCTCACACACGTTCTCTCTCACACACGTTCTCTCTCACACACGTTCTCTCTCACACACGTTCTCTCTCACACACGTTCTCTCTCACACACGTTCTCTCTCACACACATTCTCTCACACACGTTCTCTCTCTCACACACGTTCTCTCTCACACACGTTCTCTCTCACACACGTTCTCTCTCTCTCACACACGTTCTCTCACACACGTTCTCTCTCACACACGTTCTCTCACACACGTTCTCTCTCTCACACACGTTCTCTCTCACACACGTTCTCTCACACACGTTCTCTCTCACACGTTCTCTCTCACTCACACACGTTCTCTCTCACACACGTTCTCTTTCTCTCACACACGTTCTCTTTCTCTCACACACGTTCTCTCTCACACACGTTCTCTCTCTCACACATTTTCTCTCTCACACACATTTTCTCTCTCACACACATTCTCTCACTCTCACACACATTCTCTCACACACACATTCTCTCTCACACATTCTCTCTCTCTCACACATTTTCTCTCTCACACACATTTTCTCTCTCACACACATTTTCTCTCTCACACACATTCTCTCTCACACACACTCTCTCTCACACACATTCTCTCTCTCACACATTCTCTCTCTCTCACATTCTCTCTCTCACACATTCTCTCTCACACACATTCTCTCACACACATTCTCTCTCTCTCTCTCTAACACATTCTCTCACATTCTCTGACTCTTTCCCATTATCTCTCACACTCTCCCTTTCTCTCACACACATTCTCTCTCTCACACACATTCTCTCTCTCACACATTCTCTCTATCTCACAAACATTCTCTCTATCTCACACATTCTCTCTATCTCACACATTCTCTCTATCTCACACATTCTCTCTCACACACATTTTCTCTCTCACACACATTTTCTCTCTCACACACATTTTCTCTCTCACACACATTTTCTCTCTCACACACATTTTCTCTCTCACACACATTCTCTCTCACACACATTCTCTCTCTCACACATTCTCTCTCTCTCACACATTCTCTCTCACACACATTCTCCCTCTCACACATTCTCTCTCTCACATTCTCTCTCTCACACATTCTCTCTCACACACATTCTCTCACACACATTCTCTCTCTCTCTAACACATTCTCTTACATTCTCTGACTCTTTCCCATTATCTCTCACACTCTCAATTTCTCTCACACACATTCTCTCTCTCACACATTCTCTCTATCTCACAAACATTCTCTCTATCTCACACATTCTCTCTATCTCACACATTCTCTCTCACACACATTCTCTCTCACACATTCTCTCTCACACACATTCTCTCTCACACACATTCTCTCTATCTCACACACATTCTCTCACATACATTCTCTCTCTCTCTCTCACACACATTCTCTCTCACACACACATTCTCTCTCTCTCACACACATTCTCTCACACATTCTCTCTCTCACACATTCTCTCTCTCTCACACACTCTCTCACACACACATTCTCTCTCTCTCTCTCACACATTCTCTCTCTCTCGCACACATTCTCTCTCTCTCGCACACATTCTCTCTCTCTCGCACACATTCTCTCTCTCTCTCACACATTCTCTCTCTCTCTCACACATTCTCTCTCTCTCACACATTCTCTCCCTCTCACACATTCTCTCTCACACATTCTCTCTCTCACACACCTCTATCATACACATTCTCTCTCTCTCTCTCACTCTCATTCTCTCTCATACTCTCTCTCACACTTTCTCTCTCACACTCTCTCTCACACACGTTTTCTCTCTCTCACACACGTTCTCTCAAACACGTTCTCTCTCTCACACATGTTCTCTCTCACACACGTTCTCTCACACACGTTCTCTCTCTCACACATTCTCTCTCACACACATTCTCTCTCACACATTCTCTCGCACATTCTCTCTCTTGCACATTCTCTCGCACATTATCTCACATTCTCTCTCTCACTCTTTACCATTATCTCTCACACTCTCACACGTTCTCTCTCTCACACACACATTCTCTCTCACACATTATCTCTCTCTCACATTCTCTCTCACACATTCTCTCACACATTCTCTACACTCTCACACACATTCTCTCTCTCACACACATTCTCTCACACACATTCTCACACACATTCTCTCTCACACACATTCTCTCTCGCACACATTCTCTCTCTCGCACACATTCTCTCTCTCGCACACATTCTCTCTCTCGCACACATTCTCTCTCACATTCTCTCTCACACATTTTCTCTTTCTCTCACACACATTCTCTCTCACACACATTCTCTCTCTCTCTCACACACATTCTCTCTCTCACACACATTCTCTCTCTCTCTCTCACACACATTCTCTCTCACACACACATTCTCTCACACACATTCTCTCTCTCACACACATTTTCTCTCACACATTTTCTCTCTCACACACATTTTCTCTCACACATTTTCTCTCTCACACATTTTCTCTCTCACACACATTCTCTCTCTCACACACATTCTCTCTCTCACACACATTCTCTCTCTCTCTCTCACACACATTCTCTCTCTCTCTCACACACATTCTCTCTCACACACATTCTCTCTCACACACATTCTCTCTCACACACATTCTCTCTCACACACATTCTCTCTCACACACATTCTTTCTCACACACATTCTCTCTCTCACACATTCTCTCTCTCACATTCTCTCACTCTTTCCCATTATCTCTCTCACTCTCCCCATTCTCTCACACACATTCTCTCTCTCTCACACACATTCTCTCTCTCTCTCTCACACACATTCTCTCTCACACACATTATCTCTCACACACCTCTCTCACACACTCTCTCACTCTCTCTCTCATTCTCTCTCTCTCACACTTTCTCTCTCTCACACACGTTCTCTCTCTCTCACACACGTTCCCTCTCACACACGTTCTCTCTCACACACGTTCTCTCACACACGTTCTCTCTCACACATGTTCTCTCTCACACACGTTCTCTCTCTCACACACGTTCTCTCTCACACACGTTCTCTCTCACACACGTTCTCTCTCACACGCGTTCTCTCTCACACACGTTCTCTCTCACACACGTTCTCTCTCACACACGTTCTCTCTCACACACATTCTCTCACACACGTTCTCTCTCTCACACACGTTCTCTCTCACACACGTTCTCTCTCACACACGTTCTCTCTCTCTCACACACGTTCTCTCACACACGTTCTCTCACACACGTTCTCTCTCACACACGTTCTCTCACACACGTTCTCTCTCACACACGTTCTCTCACACACGTTCTCTCACATACGTTCTCTCTCACTCACACACGTTCTCTCACACACGTTCTCTTTCTCTCACACACGTTCTCTTTCTCTCACACACGTTCTCTCTCACACACGTTCTCTCTCTCACACATTTTCTCTCTCACACACATTTTCTCTCTCACACACATTCTCTCACTCTCACACACATTCTCTCACACACACATTCTCTCTCACACATTCTCTCTCTCACACATTTTCTCTCTCACACACATTTTCTCTCTCACACACATTTTCTCTCTCACACACATTTTCTCTCTCACACACATTCTCTCTCTCACACACATTCTCTCTCTCACACATTCTCTCTCTCACACATTCTCTCTCACACACATTCTCTCACACATTCTCTCTCTCTCACATTCTCTCTCTCACACATTCTCTCTCACACACATTCTCTCACACACATTCTCTCTCTCTCTCTCTCTCTAACACATTCTCTCACATTCTCTGACTCTTTCCCATTATCTCTCACACTCTCCCTTTCTCTCACACACATTCTCTCTCTCACACATTCTCTCTATCTCACAAACATTCTCTCTATCTCACACATTCTCTCTATCTCACACATTCTCTCTATCTCACACATTCTCTCTCACACACATTTTCTCTCTCACACACATTTTCTCTCTCACACACATTTTCTCTCTCACACACATTTTCTCTCTCACACACATTTTCTCTCTCACACACATTCTCTCTCACACACATTCTCTCTCTCACACATTCTCTCTCTCTCTCACACATTCTCTCTCACACACATTCTCTCTCTCACACATTCTCTCTCTCACATTCTCTCTCTCACACATTCTCTCTCACACACATTCTCTCACACACATTCTCTCTCTCTCTAACACATTCTCTCACATTCTCTGACTCTTTCCCATTATCTCTCACACTCTCTCCCTTTCTCTCACACACATTCTCTCTCTCACACATTCTCTCTATCTCACAAACATTCTCTCTATCTCACACATTCTCTCTATCTCACACATTCTCTCTCACACACATTCTCTCTCACACACATTCTCTCTCACACACATTCTCTCTATCTCACACACATTCTCTCTCACATACATTCTCTCTCTCTCTCTCACACACATTCTCTCTCACACACACATTCTCTCTCACTCACACACATTCTCTCACACATTCTCTCTCTCACACATTCTCTCTCTCTCACACACTCTCTCACACACACATTCTCTCTCTCTCTCACACATTCTCTCTCTCTCGCACACATTCTCTCTCTCTCGCACACATTCTCTGTCTCTCGCACACATTCTCTCTCTCTCTCACACATTCTCTCTCTCTCACACATTCTCTCTCTCTCACACATTCTCTCCCTCTCACACATTCTCTCTCACACATTCTCTCTCTCACACACCTCTATCATACACATTCTCTCTCTCTCTCTCACTCTCATTCTCTCTCATACTCTCTCTCACACTTTCTCTCTCACACTCTCTCTCACACACGTTTTCTCTCTCTCACACACGTTCTCTCAAACACGTTCTCTCTCTCACACATGTTCTCTCTCACACACGTTCTCTCACACACGTTCTCTCTCTCACACATTCTCTCTCACACACATTCTCTCTCACACATTCTCTCTCTCTCACACATTCTCTCTCACACACATTCTCCCTCTCACACATTCTCTCTCTCACATTCTCTCTCTCACACATTCTCTCTCACACACATTCTCTCACACACATTCTCTCTCTCTCTAACACATTCTCTCACATTCTCTGACTCTTTCCCATTATCTCTCACACTCTCTCAATTTCTCTCACACACATTCTCTCTCTCACACATTCTCTCTATCTCACAAACATTCTCTCTATCTCACACATTCTCTCTATCTCACACATTCTCTCTCACACACATTCTCTCTCACACATTCTCTCTCACACACATTCTCTCTCACACACATTCTCTCTATCTCACACACATTCTCTCTCACATACATTCTCTCTCTCTCTCTCACACACATTCTCTCTCACACACACATTCTCTCTCTCTCACACACATTCTCTCACACATTCTCTCTCTCACACATTCTCTCTCTCTCACACACTCTCTCACACACACATTCTCTCTCTCTCTCACACATTCTCTCTCTCTCGCACACATTCTCTCTCTCTCGCACGCATTCTCTCTCTCTCGCACACATTCTCTCTCTCTCTCACACATTCTCTCTCTCTCTCACACATTCTCTCTCTCTCACACATTCTCTCCCTCTCACACATTCTCTCTCACACATTCTCTCTCTCACACACCTCTATCATACACATTCTCTCTCTCTCTCTCACTCTCATTCTCTCTCATACTCTCTCTCACACTTTCTCTCTCACACTCTCTCTCACACACGTTTTCTCTCTCTCACACACGTTCTCTCAAACACGTTCTCTCTCTCACACATGTTCTCTCTCACACACGTTCTCTCACACACGTTCTCTCTCTCACACATTCTCTCTCACACACATTCTCTCTCACACATTCTCTCGCACATTCTCTCTCTTGCACATTCTCTCGCACATTATCTCACATTCTCTCTCTCACTCTTTACCATTATCTCTCACACTCTCACACGTTCTCTCTCTCACACACACATTCTCTCTCACACATTATCTCTCTCTCACATTCTCTCTCACACACATTCTCTCACACACATTCTCACACACATTCTCTCTCACACACATTCTCTCTCGCACACATTCTCTCTCTCGCACACATTCTCTCTCTCGCACACATTCTCTCTCTCGCACACATTCTCTCTCACATTCTCTCTCACACATTTTCTCTTTCTCTCACACACATTCTCTCTCACACACATTCTCTCTCTCTCTCACACACATTCTCTCTCTCACACACATTCTCTCTCTCTCTCTCACACACATTCTCTCTCACACACACATTCTCTCACACACATTCTCTCTCTCACACACATTTTCTCTCACACATTTTCTCTCTCACACACATTTTCTCTCACACATTTTCTCTCTCACACATTTTCTCTCTCACACACATTCTCTCTCTCACACACATTCTCTCTCTCACACACATTCTCTCTCTCTCTCACACACATTCTCTCTCTCTCTCACACACATTCTCTCTCACACACATTCTCTCTCACACACATTCTCTCTCACACACATTCTCTCTCACACACATTCTCTCTCACACACATTCTTTCTCACACACATTCTCTCTCTCACACATTCTCTCTCTCACATTCTCTCACTCTTTCCCATTATCTCTCTCACTCTCCCCATTCTCTCACACACATTCTCTCTCTCTCTCACACACATTCTCTCACACATTCTCTCTCTCACACATTCTCTCTCTCTCACACACTCTCTCACACACACATTCTCTCTCTCTCTCACACATTCTCTCTCTCTCGCACACATTCTCTCTCTCTCGCACGCATTCTCTCTCTCTCGCACACATTCTCTCTCTCTCTCACACATTCTCTCTCTCTCTCACACATTCTCTCTCTCTCACACATTCTCTCCCTCTCACACATTCTCTCTCACACATTCTCTCTCTCACACACCTCTATCATACACATTCTCTCTCTCTCTCTCACTCTCATTCTCTCTCATACTCTCTCTCACACTTTCTCTCTCACACTCTCTCTCACACACGTTTTCTCTCTCACACACGTTCTCTCAAACACGTTCTCTCTCTCACACATGTTCTCTCTCACACACGTTCTCTCACACACGTTCTCTCTCTCACACATTCTCTCTCACACACATTCTCTCTCACACATTCTCTCGCACATTCTCTCTCTTGCACATTCTCTCGCACATTATCTCACATTCTCTCTCTCACTCTTTACCATTATCTCTCACACTCTCACACGTTCTCTCTCTCACACACACATTCTCTCTCACACATTATCTCTCTCTCACATTCTCTCTCACACATTCTCTCACACATTCTCTACACTCTCACACACATTCTCTCTCTCACACACATTCTCTCACACACATTCTCACACACATTCTCTCTCACACACATTCTCTCTCGCACACATTCTCTCTCTCGCACACATTCTCTCTCTCGCACACATTCTCTCTCTCGCACACATTCTCTCTCACATTCTCTCTCACACATTTTCTCTTTCTCTCACACACATTCTCTCTCACACACATTCTCTCTCTCTCTCACACACATTCTCTCTCTCACACACATTCTCTCTCTCTCTCTCACACACATTCTCTCTCACACACACATTCTCTCACACACATTCTCTCTCTCACACACATTTTCTCTCACACATTTTCTCTCTCACACACATTTTCTCTCACACATTTTCTCTCTCACACATTTTCTCTCTCACACACATTCTCTCTCTCACACACATTCTCTCTCTCACACACATTCTCTCTCTCTCTCACACACATTCTCTCTCTCTCTCACACACATTCTCTCTCACACACATTCTCTCTCACACACATTCTCTCTCACACACATTCTCTCTCACACACATTCTCTCTCACACACATTCTTTCTCACACACATTCTCTCTCTCACACATTCTCTCTCTCACATTCTCTCACTCTTTCCCATTATCTCTCTCACTCTCCCCATTCTCTCACACACATTCTCTCTCTCTCTCACACACATTCTCTCTCTCTCTCTCACACACATTCTCTCTCACACACATTATCTCTCACACACCTCTCTCACACACTCTCTCACTCTCTCTCTCATTCTCTCTCTCTCACACTTTCTCTCTCTCACACACGTTCTCTCTCTCTCACACACGTTCCCTCTCACACACGTTCTCTCTCACACACGTTCTCTCACACACGTTCTCTCTCACACATGTTCTCTCTCACACACGTTCTCTCTCTCACACACGTTCTCTCTCACACACGTTCTCTCTCACACACGTTCTCTCTCACACACGTTCTCTCTCACACACGTTCTCTCTCACACACGTTCTCTCTCACACACATTCTCTCACACACGTTCTCTCTCTCACACACGTTCTCTCTCACACACGTTCTCTCTCACACACGTTCTCTCTCTCTCACACACGTTCTCTCACACACGTTCTCTCACACACGTTCTCTCTCACACACGTTCTCTCACACACGTTCTCTCTCACACACGTTCTCTCACACACGTTCTCTCACACACGTTCTCTCTCACTCACACACGTTCTCTCTCACACACGTTCTCTTTCTCTCACACACGTTCTCTTTCTCTCACACACGTTCTCTCTCACACACGTTCTCTCTCTCACACATTTTCTCTCTCACACACATTTTCTCTCTCACACACATTCTCTCACTCTCACACACATTCTCTCTCACACACATTCTCTCTCACACATTCTCTCTCTCACACATTTTCTCTCTCACACACATTTTCTCTCTCACACACATTTTCTCTCTCACACACATTTTCTCTCTCACACACATTCTCTCTCTCACACACATTCTCTCTCACACATTCTCTCTCTCACACATTCTCTCTCACACACATTCTCTCTCTCACACATTCTCTCTCTCTCACATTCTCTCTCTCACACATTCTCTCTCACACACATTCTCTCACACACATTCTCTCTCTCTCTCTCTCTCTAACACATTCTCTCACATTCTCTGACTCTTTCCCATTATCTCTCACACTCTCCCTTTCTCTCACACACATTCTCTCTCTCACACATTCTCTCTATCTCACAAACATTCTCTCTATCACACACATTCTCTCTATCTCACACATTCTCTCTATCTCACACATTCTCTCTCACACACATTTTCTCTCTCACACACATTTTCTCTCTCACACACATTTTCTCTCTCACACACATTTTCTCTCACACACATTTTCTCTCTCACACACATTCTCTCTCACACACATTCTCTCTCTCACACATTCTCTCTCTCTCTCACACATTCTCTCTCACACACATTCTCTCTCTCACACATTCTCTCTCTCACATTCTCTCTCTCACACATTCTCTCTCACACACATTCTCTCACACACATTCTCTCTCTCTCTAACACATTCTCTCACATTCTCTGACTCTTTCCCATTATCTCTCACACTCTCTCCCTTTCTCTCACACACATTCTCTCTCTCACACATTCTCTCTATCTCACAAACATTCTCTCTATCTCACACATTCTCTCTATCTCACACATTCTCTCTCACACACATTCTCTCTCACACACATTCTCTCTATCTCACACACATTCTCTCTCACATACATTCTCTCTCTCTCTCTCACACACATTCTCTCTCACACACACATTCTCTCTCACTCACACACATTCTCTCACACATTCTCTCTCTCACACATTCTCTCTCTCTCACACACTCTCTCACACACACATTCTCTCTCTCTCTCACACATTCTCTCTCTCTCGCACACATTCTCTCTCTCTCGCACACATTCTCTGTCTCTCGCACACATTCTCTCTCTCTCTCACACATTCTCTCTCTCTCACACATTCTCTCTCTCTCACACATTCTCTCCCTCTCACACATTCTCTCTCACACATTCTCTCTCTCACATACCTCTATCATACACATTCTCTCTCTCTCTCTCACTCTCATTCTCTCTCATACTCTCTCTCACACTTTCTCTCTCACACTCTCTCTCACACACGTTTTCTCTCTCTCACACACGTTCTCTCAAACACGTTCTCTCTCTCACACATGTTCTCTCTCACACACGTTCTCTCACACACGTTCTCTCTCTCACACATTCTCTCTCACACACATTCTCTCTCACACATTCTCTCGCACATTCTCTCTCTTGCACATTCTCTCGCACATTATCTCACATTCTCTCTCTCACTCTTTACCATTATCTCTCACACTCTCACACGTTCTCTCTCTCACACACACATTCTCTCTCACACATTATCTCTCTCTCACATTCTCTCTCACACATTCTCTCACACATTCTCTCACTCTCACACACATTCTCTCTCTCACACACATTCTCTCACACACATTCTCACACACATTCTCTCTCACACACATTCTCTCTTGCACACATTCTCTCTCTCGCACACATTCTCTCTCTCGCACACATTCTCTCTCTCGCACACATTCTCTCTCACATTCTCTCTCACACATTTTCTCTTTCTCTCACACACATTCTTTCTCACACACATTCTCTCTCTCTCTCACACACATTCTCTCTCTCACACACATTCTCTCTCTCTCTCACACACATTCTCTCTCACACACACATTCTCTCACACACATTCTCTCTCTCACACACATTTTCTCTCACACATTTTCTCTCTCACACACATTTTCTCTCACACATTTTCTCTCTCACACATTTTCTCTCTCACACACATTCTCTCTCTCACACACATTCTCTCTCTCACACACATTCTCTCTCTCTCTCACACACATTCTCTCTCTCTCTCACACACATTCTCTCTCACACACATTCTCTCTCACACACATTCTTTCTCACACACATTCTCTCTCTCACACATTCTCTCTCTCACATTCTCTCACTCTTTCCCATTATCTCTCTCACTCTCCCCATTCTCTCACACACATTCTCTCTCTCTCTCACACACATTCTCTCTCTCTCTCTCACACACATTCTCTCTCACACACATTATCTCTCACACACCTCTCTCACACACTCTCTCAGTCTCTCTCTCATTCTCTCTCTCTCACACTTTCTCTCTCTCACACACGTTCTCTCTCTCTCACACACGTTCCCTCTCACACACGTTCCCTCTCACACACGTTCTCTCTCTCACACACGTTCTCTCTCACACACGTTCTCTCTCACACACGTTCTCTCTCTCACACACGTTCTCTCTCTCACACACGTTCTCTCTCACACACGTTCTCTCTCACACACGTTCTCTCTCACACACGTTCTCTCTCACACACGTTCTCTCTCACACACATTCTCTCACACACGTTCTCTCTCTCACACACGTTCTCTCTCACACACGTTCTCTCTCACACACGTTCTCTCTCTCTCACACACGTTCTCTCACACACGTTCTCTCACACACGTTCTCTCTCACACACGTTCTCTCACACACGTTCTCTCTCACACACGTTCTCTCACACACGTTCTCTCACACACGTTCTCTCTCACTCACACACGTTCTCTCTCACACACGTTCTCTTTCTCTCACACACGTTCTCTTTCTCTCACACACGTTCTCTCTCACACACGTTCTCTCTCTCACACATTTTCTCTCTCACACACATTTTCTCTCTCACACACATTCTCTCACTCTCACACACATTCTCTCACACACACATTCTCTCTCACACATTCTCTCTCTCACACATTTTCTCTCTCACACACATTTTCTCTCTCACACACATTTTCTCTCTCACACACATTTTCTCTCTCACACACATTCTCTCTCTCACACACATTCTCTCTCTCACACATTCTCTCTCTCACACATTCTCTCTCACACACATTCTCACACATTCTCTCTCTCACATTCTCTCTCTCACACATTCTCTCTCACACACATTCTCTCACACACATTCTCTCTCTCTCTCTCTCTCTCTCTAACACATTCTCTCACATTCTCTGACTCTTTCCCATTATCTCTCACACTCTCCCTTTCTCTCACACACATTCTCTCTCTCACACATTCTCTCTATCTCACAAACATTCTCTCTATCTCACACATTCTCTCTATCTCACACATTCTCTCTATCTCACACATTCTCTCTCACACACATTTTCTCTCTCACACACATTTTCTCTCTCACACACATTTTCTCTCTCACACACATTTTCTCTCTCACACACATTTTCTCTCTCACACACATTCTCTCTCACACACATTCTCTCTCTCACACATTCTCTCTCTCTCACACATTCTCTCTCACACACATTCTCTCTCTCACACATTCTCTCTCTCACATTCTCTCTCTCACACATTCTCTCTCACACACATTCTCTCACACACATTCTCTCTCTCTCTCTAACACATTCTCTCACATTCTCTGACTCTTTCCCATTATCTCTCACACTCTCTCCCTTTCTCTCACACACATTCTCTCTCTCACACATTCTCTCTATCTCACAAACATTCTCTCTATCTCACACATTCTCTCTATCTCACACATTCTCTCTCACACACATTCTCTCTCACACACATTCTCTCTCACACACATTCTCTCTCACACACATTCTCTCTATCTCACACACATTCTCTCTCACATACATTCTCTCTCTCTCTCTCTCTCTCACACACATTCTCTCTCACACACACATTCTCTCTCACTCACACACATTCTCTCACACATTCTCTCTCTCACACATTCTCTCTCTCTCACACACTCTCTCACACACACATTCTCTCTCTCTCTCACACATTCTCTCTCTCTCGCACACATTCTCTCTCTCTCGCACACATTCTCTCTCTCTCGCACACATTCTCTCTCTCTCTCACACATTCTCTCTCTCTCTCACACATTCTCTCTCTCTCACACATTCTCTCTCTCACACACCTCTCTCATACACATTCTCTCTCTCTCACACACTCTCTCTCTCTCACTCTCATTCTCTCTCATACTCTCTCTCACACTTTCTCTCTCTCACACTCTCTCTCACACACGTTTTCTCTCTCTCACACACGTTCTCTCTCACACACGTTCTCTCTCTCACACATTCTCTCTCACACACATTCTCTCTCTCTCACACATTCTCTCGCACATTCTCTCTCTTGCACATTCTCTCGCACATTATCTCACATTCTCTCTCTCACTCTTTACCATTATCTCTCACACTCTCACACGTTCTCTCTCTCACACACACATTCTCTCTCACACATTCTCTCTCTCTCACATTCTCTCTCACACATTCTCTCACACATTCTCTCACTCTCACACACATTCTCTCTCTCACACACATTCTCTCACACACATTCTCACACACATTCTCTCTCGCACACATTCTCTCTCGCACACATTCTCTCTCTCGCACACATTCTCTCTCACATTCTCTCTCACACATTTTCTCTTTCTCTCACACACATTTTCTCTCACACACATTCTCTCTCTCTCTCACACACATTCTCTCTCACACACATTCTCTCTCTCACACACATTCTCTCTCTCACACACATTCTCTCGCTCTCTCACACACATTCTCTCTCACACACACATTCTCTCTCTCACACACATTCTCTCTCTCACACACATTTTCTCTCACACATTTTCTCTCTCACACACATTTTCTCTCACACATTTTCTCTCTCACACACATTCTCTCTTTCTCATACACATTCTCTCTCTCTCATACACATTCTCTCTCTCACAGACATTCTCTCTCTCTCACACACATTCTCTCTCTGTCACACACATTCTCTCTCACACTGTCACATCCGCAGCTACTCCAGTCACGGACCGCCTCGCTGACGCGTCACACGGCGTTCCTATGCGCACACGCACGGCTAGGGCAGTACACGCACGCTCAGTGAGAAGCTGCCAACACCTCCCACTGGGAGGGAACTCGGCCGTACACCCGCGTGACGTCAGCGCTCCGCGACACGCATCGCGCACGCGCGCGGGTTGCTCGGCAACCAAGACAATCACCAGGAAAGCATGACCTGCAGGCTGTTTCTAATTACTGTTGCTCGGACACCATTGGAGGACCGGACCACACCCTTGCTAGGTAATTGGATCCTCCCTGCATATATACCTGCTCCTGTCTGGCATTCCTTGCTGAGCATAAACTCCTGTTTATGCATTGTGCTCACCGCTGCTGTCTAGTTTTGTCTTGAACTTTGTCTGTCCTGTTTGACCCTGCCTGTTACTTGGATTTCTACACTCTCCAGCACTTTGATCCCGGCTTCGTTACTCGACTACTCTACCTTCTATTACCCAGGACCTTGGCTACGAAACTCTACCTACCCGGACTCTCCAACCCTGGAACACGGCAAGTACCCTGACTACCCTGACCTCTCCAACCCTACGACGCGGTACGACTTGGACTACGCATTCCGGACAGGACTGCGTGGTTGTGGGTCGGTGCCTTTCTATCCCCACCTCAGCCCCGCGGTCTTCCGTCTTGTTTGTGGTGAGCGCAGCGTGACAATATGCTCAGCCCAACAAACATGGACGCCGCTGAGGTGGCCCGACGCTTAGACACCCATGAGGAATGCTTCCGGCAACTTACCGGCTCATTTACACACAAGGAACAACTAGTTTCCCAACTTAAACAAGACGTGGATACCCTGACTGAACAAGTTAGACGTTTAACTGTATCTACCACCAACCCCGTCCCACTCGCAGCCACTCCTGCACTTATCACACCTACCTCCGAACCACGACTACCTGCGCCCAACCGATATGCAGGGGATCCCAGCGGTTGTCGGGGGTTTCTGAACCAGTGCTTCATACAGTTTGAGCTAATGCCCTCTCACTTTCCTTCTTCACGAATAAAGGTCGCATACATAATCTCCCTGCTGACTGACGCCGCCCTGGCATGGGCTTCTCCTATTTGGGAGCAACGCCCAGATTTGATCTCTGACCTCACACTCTTCATCACCGAATTCAGAAGGGTGTTTGACACCCCAGGGCGTAGGGTTACGGCTGCATCCACTCTGCTTAATATTTCTCAGGGAGACCGTACTGTGGCTCGTTATGCTCTGGACTTCCGGACGGTGGCGGCCGAGACCGCCTGGAACGATGTGGCTCTATCTGCAGTCTTCTGGCAGGGCCTGTCCGAACGGTTGAAGGATGAATTAGCAGCTCTGGATCGTCCCGCTGGACTGGAGGACCTGATAGACCTGTGCATCCGGATGGATCAGCGCCTCCAAGAGAGAAGGAAGGAAAGAAACAAACACCCCCGAGGTATACAATCATCTTCCTTTTCCACCATAGGTCCTCTACTCTCCACAACTCCCGTCCTAGATGAACCCATGCAGCTGGGAGGGACTAGCCTTTCGCCTATCGAGAGGCAACGAAGAAGACGAGCGGGACTATGCCTCTACTGTGGCAATAACGGCCACCTGGTATTCAACTGTCCGCTGAAGCCGGGAAACGCCAAAGCCCAGTGAGTATAAGGAGGATCACGCTGGGTACTGCAACTTTTCCCCCTCCTCAACCCTCTACGAGGTTTTATCTACCGATCTCCATATCCGGTGAGACCTTCACAGTACAGACACGGGCCTTTCTGGATTCGGGGTCAGGAGGAAACTTCGTGGACCAAAAGTTCGCCTTCAAGAATAAAATACCGTTGGTACCCAAAGATCGACCGGTAGGTCTTGAAGCCATTGACGGACGACCATTGCAGCCCGCGATCATTTCCTTACAAACCATACCCCTTAACATCATGACTAGCGACTTTCACTCCGAGACTATAACCTTTGATGTCATTCACACCCCCTCCTCGAACATCATTCTGGGACTTCCGTGGCTCCGGATCCACAATCCTATCATTGACTGGACAGAGGCCACGCCACTTCGTTGGAGTTCTTTTTGCTTGGAACATTGCATGTCTGCTCCAAAGGCAGTGGCAGGAATGGAGGTCACGGATCCTGACAGGGTACAGCTGCCGGGGATATACGAAGATTTCCGCGATGTCTTTGACAAACGTCAAGCAGAAGAACTTCCGCCACATCGTGCGTACGATTGCCCAATCGATCTTCTACCCGGTACCATGCCCCCGAGAGGAGGATCATACCCATTGTCCATACCTGAGACTCAGGCTATGAGACTATATATCCAGGAGAATCTTCAGAGGGGGTTCATTCGTAAATCCTCATCACCTGCGGGGGCGGGTTTTTTCTTCGTCAAGAAGAGGGACGGAACCCTCAGACCCTGCATAGACTATCGCAGTCTCAACAAACTTACCATAAAGAACCGCTACCCCCTTCCGTTAATAACAGAATTGTTTGACAAACTCCAAGGAGCTAAGATCTTCACCAAGCTGGATCTCAGAGGCGCCTATAATCTGGTCAGAATCAGACAGGGAGACGAATGGAAGACAGCATTCAATACTCGCGACGGGCATTACGAGTACCGAGTTATGCCGTTTGGGTTGTGCAATGCCCCTGCGGTCTTCCAAGACTTTGTTAATGACATCTTTAGAGACCTTCTGGACCGTCATGTGATTGTATACCTGGATGATATATTAATTTTTTCCAGATCCATGCCGGAACATACTACTCACGTCAAACAAGTCTTGCAGCGCTTAAGAGAGAACCACTTATTTGCTAAGCTTGAGAAATGCCATTTCCACCAAAGATCTACCTCATTTCTCGGCTATATTATATCGGACACTGGACTTGCTATGGACCCCAGCAAGGTCAAAGCTGTACTCGAATGGCCCTGTCCTCTCTCCCTCAAGGCTATCCAAAGGTTCCTCGGCTTCGCCAACTATTACCGGAGATTCATTCAAGGATTCTCATCGGTAGTAGCACCCATCACGGCGCTCACTCAGAAAGGAGCTGACCCTACTAATTGGTCTAACGAAGCTCTCCAGGCCTTCGAGAGGATAAAGACGGCATTCGCCTCAGCACCCATCTTGGTACACCCAGATCCTTCATTACCATTTTCCTTAGAGGTAGACGCCTCCGATATAGGAGCAGGTGCTATACTCTCCCAGAGAAAGAATCCTCAAGCTCCACTTCACCCCTGTGCGTATTTTTCTAAAAAATTTTCCTCTGCTCAAAGGAATTATGACGTGGGTAACCGGGAGCTCCTCGCGATCAAACTGGCCTTGGAGGAGTGGAGACATCTACTGGAGGGTACGGAGACACCTGTCACAATATTAACAGACCATAAGAACCTACTGTACATTGAGGGAGCACGGCGACTCGGGTCTCGCCAGGCAAGATGGTCCTTATTCTTTACACGCTTCAACTTCCTCATTTCATATATCCCAGGCTCTAAGAACACTAAAGCCGACGCGTTGTCTCGACAGTTCCTGGTAGAGGATAGCAGGGTGGAACAGCAGGAGACCATTCTTCCATCCACTTGCATTGTGGCAGCCAGTACTTTCAACGCCTTGCCTGATATTACCAAGGCTCAAAACAACATCCCAGCAGGACTCAAGGTTCCAGAGGATCGTTTGTTCACTCCACTTCTTTACCAGAGGAGAGTCATGGAGTGGGGACATTCATCCAAGACAGCTGGTCATCCTGGCACCAAAAGAACTACTGAGCTCATTGAACGCACGTTCTGGTGGCCCAACATGCGGAGGGACATACGAGCTTTTGTATCTTCATGCACTATTTGTGCACGGAACAAGACGCCACACAACAGACCTGCGGGTCTTCTTCATCCATTACCGATCCCGGAACGTCCATGGACACACATATCTATGGACTTTATTGTCGAGTTGCCTAAATCGAGAGGCATGGACACCATACTCGTAGTGGTGGACAGGTTTTCAAAACAGGCACACTTCATTCCCATGAAAGGTCTACCCACCGCATCAATGTTGTCCGACGTTTTCATCAGGGAGATCTTCAGGTTACATGGTACTCCCCGGAACATAGTATCTGACAGAGGATCCCAATTCATTTCACGATTTTGGAGAGCGTTCTGTAAGAGTCTGGACGTCACACTACATTTCTCGTCAGGCTATCACCCCCAGACCAATGGGCAAACTGAACGCACCAATCAGTCTCTGGAACAATTTTTAAGGTGTTTTGTTGCTGATACTCAAGACGACTGGGCAGAACTTCTTCCATGGGCAGAATTCTCCCATAACAATCTTCGGAATGAATCATCTCAACAATCACCATTCATGATCAACTACGGGTTCCATCCTTCTGCGCTCCCTTCTCTTATCTCGAAGTCTGGAGTTCCGGCCGCAGAGGACAAGATCCTTCACTTACAAGACTTATGGCAGAAAATCCATCTAAACCTACAGCACGCTGGTAGACTACAGAAGAGACAAGCGGATCGTCACCGAAGAGAGGTCCCAGGGTACTCTGTAGGACAAAGGGTCTGGTTATCCACCAAAAACATTCGTTTAAAGGTAACTTCACCCAAACTGGCACCACGCTTCATTGGCCCCTTCCGCATCACTAAAAGGATCAACCCAGTAGCCTATCGGCTAGAACTGCCTAAATCTATGAGAATTCCCTCTGTTTTTCACTCCTCCCTTCTAAAACCATACCTTCAAGACTCTTCCTCCAAGGGGCAACCTAAACCGCCACAAACTATACTGGTAGAGGGTCAAATAGAATACGAGGTACAGACTATCCTCGACTCTAGGATGTCCAGAGGAGGATTGCAATATCTCGTACACTGGAGAGGCTATGGCCCGGAGGAGAGAGAGTGGATTCCTCATCGTCAGGTACATGCCAACCGTCTCATTTATGCCTTCCACCGTAGGTACCCGGAAAAACCATCTCTGGGTCGCCCGGAGGTCTCCCCTCAAGGGGGGGATACTGTCACATCCGCAGCTACTCCAGTCACGGACCGCCTCGCTGACGCGTCACACGGCGTTCCTATGCGCACACGCACGGCTAGGGCAGTACACGCACGCTCAGTGAGAAGCTGCCAACACCTCCCACTGGGAGGGAACTCGGCCGTACACCCGCGTGACGTCAGCGCTCCGCGACGCGCATCGCGCACGCGCGCGGGTTGCTCGGCAACCAAGACAATCACCAGGAAAGCATGACCTGCAGGCTGTTTCTAATTACTGTTGCTCGGACACCATTGGAGGACCGGACCACACCCTTGCTAGGTAATTGGATCCTCCCTGCATATATACCTGCTCCTGTCTGGCATTCCTTGCTGAGCATAAACTCCTGTTTATGCATTGTGCTCACCGCTGCTGTCTAGTTTTGTCTTGAACTTTGTCTGTCCTGTTTGACCCTGCCTGTTACTTGGATTTCTACACTCTCCAGCACTTTGACCCCGGCTTCGTTACTCGACTACTCTACCTTCTATTACCCAGGACCTTGGCTACGAAACTCTACCTACCCGGACTCTCCAACCCTGGAACACGGCAAGTACCCTGACTACCCTGACCTCTCCAACCCTACGACGCGGTACGACTTGGACTACGCATTCCGGACAGGACTGCGTGGTTGTGGGTCGGTGCCTTTCTATCCCCACCTCAGCCCCGCGGTCTTCCGTCTTGTTTGTGGTGAGCGCAGCGTGACACACACACATTCTCTCTCGCACACATTCTCTCTCACACACATTCTCTCTCACACACATTCTCTCTCACACACATTCTCTCTCACACACATTCTCTCTCTCACACATTCTCTCTCTCACATTCTTTCACTCTTTCCCATTATCTCTCTCACTCTCCCCATTCTCTCACACACATTCTCTCTCTCTCTCACACACATTCTCTCTCTCTCTCTCTCTCTCTCTCTCTCTCTCTCTCTCTCTCTCTCTCTCACACACATTCTCTCTCACACACATTATCTCTCACACACCTCTCTCACACACTCTCTCACTCTCTCTCTCATTCTCTCTCTCTCACACTTTCTCTCTCTCTCACACACGTTCTCTCTCTCTCAAACACGTTCTCTCTCACACACGTTCTCTCTCACACACGTTCTCTCTCACACACGTTCTCTCTCTCACACACGTTCTCTCTCTCACACACGTTCTCTCTCTCACACACGTTCTCTCTCTCACACACGTTCTCTCTCACACACGTTCTCTCTCACACACGTTCTCTCTCACACACGTTCTCTCTCACACACGTTCTCTCTCACACACGTTCTCTCTCACACACATTCTCTCACACACGTTCTCTCTCTCACACACGTTCTCTCTCACACACGTTCTCTCTCTCTCACACACGTTCTCTCACACACGTTCTCTCTCACACACGTTCTCTCACACACGTTCTCTCTCTCACACACGTTCTCTCTCACACACGTTCTCTCACACACGTTCTCTCTCACTCACACACGTTCTCTCTCACACACGTTCTCTTTCTCTCACACACGTTCTCTTTCTCTCACACACGTTCTCTCTCACACACGTTCTCTCTCTCACACATTTTCTCTCTCACACACATTTTCTCTCTCACACACATTCTCTCACTCTCACACACATTCTCTCACACACATTCTCTCTCTCACACATTCTCTCTCTCACACATTTTCTCTCTCACACACATTTTCTCTCTCACACACATTTTCTCTCTCACACACATTCTCTCTCACACACATTCTCTCTCTCACACATTCTCTCTCTCTCACACATTCTCTCTCACACACATTCTCTCTCTCACACATTCTCTCTCTCTCACATTCTCTCTCACACATTCTCTCTCACACACATTCTCTCACACACATTCTCTCTCTCTCTCTAACACATTCTCTCACATTCTCTGACTCTTTCCCATTATCTCTCACACTCTCTCCCTTTCTCTCACACACATTCTCTCTCTCACACATTCTCTCTATCTCACAAACATTCTCTCTATCTCACACATTCTCTCTCACACACATTTTCTCTCTCACACACATTTTCTCTCTCACACACATTTTCTCTCTCACACACACATTTTCTCTCTCACACACATTTTCTCTCTCACACACATTTTCTCTCTCACACACATTCTCTCTCACACACATTCTCTCTCTCACACATTCTCTCTCTCTCACACATTCTCTCTCACGCACATTCTCTCTCTCACACATTCTCTCTCTCACATTCTCTCTCTCACACATTCTCTCTCACACACATTCTCTCACACACATTCTCTCTCTCTCTAACACATTCTCTCACATTCTCTGACTCTTTCCCATTATCGCTCACACTCTCTCCCTTTCTCTCACACACATTCTCTCTCTCACACATTCTCTCTATCTCACAAACATTCTCTCTATCTCACACATTCTCTCCATCTCACACATTCTCTCTCACACACATTCTCTCTCACACACATTCTCTCTCACACACATTCTCTCTCACACACATTCTCTCTCACACACATTCTCTCTATCTCACACACATTCTCTCTCACATACATTCTCTCTCTCTCACACACATTCTCTCTCACACACACATTCTCTCTCTCTCACACACATTCTCTCACACATTCTCTCTCTCACACATTCTCTCTCTCACACACTCTCTCACACACACATTCTCTCTCTCTCTCTCACACATTCTCTCTCACACATTCTCTCTCTCACACATTCTCTCTCTCTCTCACATTCTCTCTCTCACACACTCTCTCACACACACATTCTCTCTCTCTCTCACACATTCTCTCTCACACATTCTCTCTCACACATTCTCTCTCTCACACATTCTCTCTCTCACACATTCTCTCTCTCTCACATTCTCTCTCTCACACACTCTCTCACACACACATTCTCTCTCACACACACATTCTCTCTCTCACACACATTCTCTCTCTCACACATTCTCTCACACATTCTCTATCTCACACACATTCTCTCTATCTCACACACGTTCTCTCTATCTCACACACATTCTCTCTATCTCACACGTTCTCTCTCTCTCACACATTCTCTCTCTCTCTCTCACACGTTCTCTCTCTCTCTCACACGTTCTCTCTCTCACACCTCTCTCTCTCACCTCTCTCTCTCTCTCTCTCTCTCTCTCACACGTTCTCTCTCTCTCACACATTCTCTCTCTCTCACACACACATTTTCTCTCTCACACACATTTTCTCTCTCACACACATTTTCTCTCTCACACACATTCTCTCTCACACACATTCTCTCTCTCACACATTCTCTCTCTCTCACACATTCTCTCTCACACACATTCTCTCTCTCACACATTCTCTCTCTCACATTCTCTCTCTTACACATTCTCTCTCACACACATTCTCTCACACACATTCTCTCTCTCTCTAACACATTCTCTCACATTCTCTGACCCTTTCCCATTATCTCTCACACTCTCTCCCTTTCTCTCACACACATTCTCTCTCTCACACATTCTCTCTATCTCACAAACATTCTCTCTATCTCACACATTCTCTCCATCTCACACATTCTCTCTCACACACATTCTCTCTCACACACATTCTCTCTATCTCACACACATTCTCTCTCACATACATTCTCTCTCTCTCACACACATTCTCTCTCACACACACATTCTCTCTCTCTCACACACATTCTCTCACACATTCTCTCTCACACATTCTCTCTCACACATTCTCTCTCTCACACATTCTCTCTCTCTCACATTCTCTCTCTCACACACTCTCTCACACACACATTCTCTCTCTCACACACATTCTCTCTCTCACACATTCTCTCACACATTCTCTATCTCACACACATTCTCTCTATCTCACACACGTTCTCTCTATCTCACACACATTCTCTCTATCTCACACGTTCTCTCTCTCTCACACATTCTCTCTCTCTCTCACACGTTCTCTCTCTCTCTCACACGTTCTCTCTCTCACACCTCTCTCTCTCACCTCTCTCTCTCTCTCTCTCTCTCTCTCTCACACGTTCTCTCTCTCTCACACATTCTCTCTCTCTCACACGTTCTCTCTCTCTCACACGTTCTCTCTCTCTCACATGTTCTCTCTCTCTCACACGTTCTCTCTCTCTCTCACACGTTCTCTCTCTCACACTTTCTCTCTCTCTCACATTCTCGCTCTCACACACGTTCTCTTTCTCTCACACACGTTCTCTCTCTCTCACACACGTTCTTTCTCTCTCTCACACACGTTCTTTCTCTCTCACACACGTTCTTTCTCTTTCTCACACACGTTCTTTCTCTCCCTCACACACGTTCTTTCTCTCTCTCACACACGTTCTCTCTCTCACACACGTTCTCTCTCTCTCTTACACACATGTTCTCTCTTTCTCTCTCTCTCACACACGTTCTCTCTCTCTCTCTCACACGTTCTCTCTCTCTCGCTCACACGTTCTCTCTCTCTCGCTCACACGTTCTCTCTCTCTCGCTCACACGTTCTCTCTCTCTCGCTCACACGTTCTCTCTCTCTCTCACACATTCTCTCTCTCTCGCTCACACATTCTCTCTCTCTCACACATTCTCTCTCTCTCTCACACATTCTCTCTCTCTCACACATTCTCTCTCTCTCTCTCTCACACATTCTCTCTCTCTCTCTCTCTCTCACACACATTCTCTCTGTCTCTCTCTCACACATTCTCTCTCTCTCTCACACACATTCTCTCTCTCTCTCTCTCTCTCTCTCTCTCTCTCTCACACACATTCTCTCTCTCTCACACATTCTCTCTCTCTCTCTCACACACATTCTCTCTCTCACACACATTCTCTCTCTTTCTCTCTCTCTCTCTCTCTCTCTCTCTCACACATTCTCTCTCTCTCACACATTCTCTCTCTCACACATTCTCTCTTTCTCTCTCTCTCACACACATTCTCTCACACACATTCTCTCTCTCTCACACATTCCCTCTCTCTCACACATTCTCTCTCTCATACATTCTCTCTCTCTCTCACACATTCTCTCTCTCACACATTCTCTCTCTCTCACAAATTCTAACAAATAAAATAAGCTTTATTGGCATGATGAAAGAACATTTCAGTATTGCCAAAGTGTGAATAATAGGGGGTGGGGTACAATGATTACACAGTACATCAATTATAGGGGGTAGGGTGTAATGATTGCACGGTACATGGGTAATAGTTACACACAGGGATGTGGGGGTTAGTGGGCGTCCCTCTCACTTTCTCTCACACATTCTCTCACATTCTCACTCTCACTCTCTCTCGCTCTCTTTCACTCTCTCTCGCTCTCTTTCACTCTCTCTCGCTCTCTTTCTCTCGCTCACATTTTCCATCTCACATTTTCTCTCTCGCTATCTTTCTCTCTCTTTCTCTCCCTCTCATCTCTCCCCCATACCCCAGGTCCCCTTTCTCTCTCTCTCTTCCCTTCTCTCTCTGTCTCTCTTCCCTTCTCTCCTTATCTCTTTCCCTCAGACTTCCCCTCCCCTTTTCCTCTTTGGACAAAACTGAATATCCGATTCCAGTGGTCAATGTTATTTCTGTCAATCTTTAGAGCGTCACTTAACCCCTCTCCTGCCTGAGCCCTGCAGAGCATCACTTAATCCCTCTCCCACCAGAGCCCCACAGAGCATCGCTTAAACCCTCTCTCATGAGCCCTGCAGAGCTTCACTTAACCCCTCTCCTGCCAGAGTTCTGCAGAGCATTGCTTAATCCCTCTCCCACCAAAGCCCTACAGAGCATCACTTAACCCCTCTCTTGCCAGTGCCCAGCAGAGAAATGCTTAACCCCTGTCTTGCCAGAGCCCGCAGAGCGTTGCTTAACCCCTCTCCTGCCAGAGCCCAGCAGAGAAATGCTTCACGTCTCTCCTGCCAGAGCACTGCAGAGCATCGCTTCACGCCTCTCCTGCCAGAGCACTGCAGAGCATCGCTTCACGCTCTCTTGCCAGAGCACTGCAGAGCGTCGCTTAAACCCTCTCCTGTCAGAGCCCAGCAGGGCATCGCTTCACCCCTCTCCTGCAAGAGCCCTGCAGAGCATCGCTTAACCCCTCTCCTGCCAGAGCCCTGCAGAGCATCGCTTAACCCCTCTCCTGCCAGAGCCCTGCAGAGCATCGCTTAACCCCTCTCCTGCCAGAGCCCTGCAGAGCATCTGATGGAGAAGAGTAAGGAAGTTAAGGAACAGAGAAGCAGATTCCTGCTCTGACCTCTCCCATGAGCTATTAATACAGATGTTTCCTGCACAGGGAGAGGGGGGGGGGCAGTGTTAATCCACCATCCCCCCTTCTATATACCCCCTCCCGATGGAATATCTGCCCCCCTGGGGGGTAAATGTCGCCTGAGGCAGAAGTGTCAGTCAGAGAGCAAAGTGACAAATTAATTTAGGAGAGAGTGTATGGGGGGGGGGGGGGGAGGGATAGAGAGATATGAGGGGGGTTAGGGAGAAAGAAATTGAGGATGAGAGAGGGGGGAAGAGATAGAGAGCGGGAGAAAGTGAGGGAGAAAGAGGGTAAGGGAGAGAAGATGTGGTGAGGGAAATAAACTAACCAAGTGCAAGGTAAGAGGAGGAGAGGGTGATTGGAGGATAGAGAGAGACAGTGGAGAGTCACAGAGGTGTGTGTGTGTGTTGGTCAGGTGTATGTGTTGTTTTCATAAGGTGGAAGTCTCACTAGCTCACTGTATTATTGTGTTGTTTGTTCCATTGTGTTTGTGTGTGATACATGGTATATATCTGTGTGACATTGTGTAGCAATGTCATATTGTGAGTTATAATGTGTGTATCAGTGTTAAATAGTGTTTGTGTATTATAGTGTGTATGTGTTATCTTGTGTACAGTATGTGTGTGTTCGATTGTGGTCATGTGTGTTCTTTCCTCTATATGAGCTATATTGTGTATGTGGCGTATGTTGTGGATGTGTGTTATATTGTGAATGTCTTATTTTGGGTATCTGTGTTACATTGTGAATCGCTGTATATATTGTGTATGTGTTTCATTGTATATATGTATTATACAGTGTGTGTTATCTTATGTATGTGTGTGGTCTACTGTGTGCGTGCGTGTTCTTTATTGTATGTGTGTGTGTTCTTACTTCTATGTGAGCTATATTGTGTACGTTTGTTATATTGTGCATCTCTATTATATTGTTTGTGTGTTATAATGTTGTGTATCTCTGTGTAATATTGTGACAGTGTAGTGTGCGTACAACAATAGCTGAAGGTGCAGCAGATTTGGCTAGAGGGGCAGTTACATCTCTGTCTGCCCTGGCGGGGCAGGATGGAGGTGCAGTGACAGCGCAGGAATAGCAGAGAGTGCAGCTGTGTGTGTTAGTACAGGAATAGCAGAGAGTGCAGCTGTGTGTGTTAGTACAGGAATAGCAGAATGGGAGTGAAGTAATAGTGCTGTGTGTATGTTAACGGCGGAATAGGATGGAGGTGTTACAGCGCTGTGTGTGTGTGTGTGTGTGTGTGTGTGTGGTCAGTACAGGAATAGTAGATGAGGTTGCGGGGCAGGGTGAAGGTGCAGTGACAGCGCTGTGTGTGTGTGTGTGTGTGTGTGTGTGTGTGTGGTCAGTACAGGAATAGTAGATGAGGTTGCGGGGCAGGATGGAGGTGCAGTGACAGCGCTGTGTGTGTGTGTGTGTGTGAGGTCAGTACAGGAATAGTAGATGAGGTTGCAGGGCAGGGTGAAGGTGCAGTGACAGCGCTGTGTGTGTGTGTGTGTGTGAGGTCAGTACAGGAATAGTAGATGAGGTTGCAGGGCAGGGTGAAGGTGCAGTGACAGCGCTGTGTGTGTGTGTGTGTGTGTGTGAGGTCAGTACAGGAATAGTAGATGAGGTTGCAGGGCAGGGTGAAGGTGCAGTGACAGAGCTGTGTATGTGTCAGCAGCAGAATAACAGAGGATGCTACAGTTGCGCGTTGGGTTGAGCACAGAATGTGGGTTATCAGTTGCTCTGTTTCCTGCCCAGATGCACAGGGAGGAAATACAACACAACTTGAAGCTGAGGGGGTGTAACAGAGGAGGGTGTAGCAGAGGAGGGTTGTAGTAGGGGGTGGAAAAGTGACAGGGAGGGGCAGTGTCTTGTCACAACACTGCAGGAGTGAGGTAGGGAGTGCGTCGCTCTGTTATTCCGGGGTGGGCTCCTGGTGTCATTGTGTAGTGTGTTGTGCACCTTTGTGTTGTAATGTGTGTGTTGTGCCTGTGTTATGTTGTTTGGCTTTAGATGTGTAATGTGGAGTAACTTTATGTTATATTGTGAAACATTGTGCAATGTTTATCTGTGTGTTGTGGTGTAGCAGTATACAATGTTGGGTATCTGTGTTTAACATTGTATATCTGTGTGTAATGTGTGTGTCAGCATGCTATGTTGTGTATCTGTGTAATGTGTATCTGTGTGTAATGTAGTATCCCTGTGGGTAATGTGTATCTGTGTAATGTTGAATACCTGTGTATTATGTTGTGTATTTCTGCAACGGTGTGTATCTGTGTGTAATGTTGCATACCCGTGTGTAATGTGTATGCTTGTGTATTGTGTAATATTACTACTAATACTACTACTAATGTAATAATAGAATTAATACAATTATTTGCATTATTGTTAGCAATGTTACGGTAATTATCATCTTTATTGTCATGTATGTTTTATAATTATCATGGTCATTAATAATAATAGTAATGTAAACATGATAATAATAATCATATTAATAATAATATCTGCAATATCACTGTTAGTATTATAAGAATTATCATCATCATCATCATCATATTTATAATTATTTTTATTAAAGTAGCAGCAACAACAATGATGATAATGTAAAAACATATGAATAATTGTACCAGTATATTCATTATCATTATTATTATCATTATTATTATTATTATTATTACTGTATCATCATCATTAATAACATAGTTATTATTATTGCTTTTATTAGCATTATTACTACTACTGTATAACAACTATTAGTATTAATACTACTACTAACAATAATGTTACTTTCATTATTATCATTATTACTATAATTATTATTAGCATCATCATCAATATCAAAGCTATTATTATTGCTTTCATTATCATTACTATTATCATGATAATCATTATGCTTCTTATTAATAATGATTTATTTATTCATCAAACGTATTCATAATAACACATTTATTATCTACATGTGTCTTCTCCCCGTTGAAAATGTGAATACAAAATATACCCGTTATTAGACCCCCCCAGGGATCAAACCGTGGTTCCAGGGCAGAAAGGAAGTGAGACGTGAAAACAGGAAGCTAGGAGTATGAGAACTCAGAGAGCAGGCAGAGGAAGAGGTTACCCAGGTCTCAGGGAGGGGTGAGAGATAGCTTAGTATATGTGCCCATCCACCCCTCAGCTCTTTTGTAATAGAGGTGAGAAATAGCTGCTTGTCTGCACTTACTCACATCTTCTGTTCTGAGAGAAGGCTCAGTATTGATGTTCAACACTCTCTCCCTTTCTTCTTGGGGTGAGAGATAGCTCTTTAGCCATTCCTCTGGAACTAGTCCCCTACTGTCTTTCTTTCCAGCTGCAGTGAGAAATAGCTGTGCTTCAGAATCTCTCACAACCCTCAACCCATTTGACCTTTGGACCAGCCAACGAGAAGACCGTAATGGATCCTCCTGATCTTGAAAAGGGCCTCACCATTGATGAGATGATCACCAGATGCATCCAGAGCTTTGGTGAGAACTTAATGTCCAGGGTTTCGTTCTAGAGCCAGAGTTGTGGTTATGCTTGTTGGGTCAGATTCAAGTGAGGAGATAACCAGGCTCTAGTTGTGTATAGTCTTAGTTTATTTGAGTCTATTTTGAGTATAACTTGGTCTAAGCTAGGTTTTGGGTTGGGTGTGAGTTGATGTTAATGGAGATGAAGTGGGGTTAGTTGTAAGTTTGGTGAGGTCTAAACTAGACCAAATCTGGCGTAATATTGGTGTTTGTTCTGAGTTACAAATTAGGTTTTTTCTTAGTCACGGTGAAAAATCTGAGTTAGGTTTTGTTTCTAAGTTTAGTTAACCTCTGAATTAGGTCAGGTGTGAGTTAGAGGTTTTATGAGTTATGATTGGGTTGGCTAAGTTAAGGTGAGGTCTGACTTAGGACAGATCTGAGTTAGATTCGGGTTCTTTCAGAATTAAGTTTGGGCTTGGTTCTGATTTCAGGTAGGCTGTAAACTAGCTCGGGTGTGAGCTAGGCGGGGGGTATGTTCTGAGTTCGGCTTGGGGTTTCATTTTGGTGTTAGTTCTGAGTTAGGGTAAACTGTAAATTAGATCTGATGTGAGCTAGGCTTGTTTTGTTTCTCGTTTAAGGTAAGGTCTAAGTTTAGTCTTTTCTGAGTTGGCTTTAGGGTTTTTGTGAATTGGGGTTGGTTCTAAAGTAGTTCTGTAGCGAAAGATAGAGAGTCAGTGGGATTAGTTGTTAGTGAGGTGAGGTCTAAAATAGGCCAAGTCTGAATTAATCTTGGGTTTGTTCTTAGTTGGTATTGAGATTGCTTCTTAGCTATGGTGAAGTCTGAATTAGGGTTTGGGTGAGTTCTGAATTAAGGTAAGCTCTAAGGTGTGACTTAAATAAGGGGCTTATTCTGAATAAGGCATGAGGATGGTTAAGGTTTTGTAAGGTCTGAGTTAGCTCAGATCTGAGTTGGGTCATTTTGGTTTAGGATGTTTCAGAGATAGGTTTGGGGTTAGTTGTTAAGTAGTTCTGGAGTTAGAGATCATATAGAGTGTGGTTAGTTGTACATTATGTGAGGTCTAACTAGCCAAAGTCGGACTTAATCTTGGGGTTTGTACTGAGTTGTGATTTAAGTGGCTTCTTAGATAAAGTGAGATTTGGGTTGGGTCTGAGTTAGGCTCTGGGGTTCATTCTGAATTAAGTTTGGGGATTGGTTCTGAGTTAAATTCAGATCCAAGTTGGATTTGGGGTTGATTCCAGGTCATTTTGGTCATGTTAAAACTGATTGGACTTGAATTATGTTAGGTCTGAATTATTCAGCTACAATTTGGTTTACATTGTTCTTGTCTGGTTCTGGATTTAAAAGAAGGTATCTAGCTTTTAGGCCTGTCTAGTTTTGAGGAGGTCTCAGGTCTCTCTCATTTTTCAGCTGCTAGTGGTATTTCAGAGCTGTCTCTTTTTCAATCGGTTCTGGATTTTGAACAGATCTCAGGCCTGTCCTGTGTTTGGGTTGGTTCTGATTTTTAAGCAGGGCTCAGGTCTGCATTGTTTTTGGGTAGGTCCTGGGTTTTGAGCAGGACTCAGGTCTGTCTGGTGCTTGGGTTGGTTCTAGATTTTGAGGTTGTCTCAGGTCTGTCGCATATTTTGGTGCTATGGATTTTGAGGCTACCTCAGCTCTGTCTCATTTTTCGGTTGGTTCTGTACTCTGATGTGGACCCAGGCCTGTCTCATGTATAGGTTTGTTCTGGATTTTGAGGTCTTTTACATTGCTGGGTTGCTTCTGCTTCTTGCGTAGGTCTTGTGTTTAATCATGACAGGACCACTCTTTGATGGGACCTGTCCACACCACTTTCCTCCTCTGTTTCATTAACCACAGACTCAGACGGGAAGCTGAGAGATGCAGAGCTGGTCCAGATGTTTCTAATGATGCACCCATGGTACATACCATCCGGGGACTTGGCCAAGAAACTCTTCACTCTATATCCTTTACCAATAATTACGCCTGTCACCTTGTCTGTATCCCTCACTCTCTATGTAGTCCATCTCTCTGTCTGTCTCTATGTCACCTGTCTCTGTCTCTCTTTTTCTCCAACTCCTTCTCTCTCTCTGATTCTGTCTTAGTTCTGCATGGGGTTATTTGTGTCTATCTTTCAATATTAGTATGTCTGTATATCTGTGCCAATGTCTGAGTTTCTGCCTGTCTCTCTGTCTCTGTCACTGTCTATGCTTGTCTCTCTTAGCCTGTGCATCTCTGTCTCTCTAGACACTCCCTCTGCCTGATCTCATTGGGGGTTTTCATTAAACTGCAATAGTGCTGATCGGGGCAATCATGCAAACATCCTTGTCATGAATGGGAGTTTTTGTGCGATACTGCCCCGAGAGGCCTTGTTGCTTTGTAATACACAAACCCCCGTATTAGTCTCTGGTGTTAATCTCCCCAGAAGTGTGTCTTTCATTTGGTATTTCACTGTCATTTGGTGTCTGTCTCTGTCACTCTGTCTCCTCAAGTCTCGTTAGTGCCGTGGGGCACTGTGGTTACCCTTCCCTTTACCCTCTCCCACTTCAGAGGCTGGTGATAACTTGGAGCGTGAAAGGATCTGTCATCTAGTGAGGTAACATCCCCCTCACCCCTATTAATCTATAGGGTTAATACAATGTAAATACCGCTCCGTCCTATTTTATCCTTCCTAACTGTCCTGTTCTCCTCCTATATATCACACTCTGCAATTGCCCCATATTCTTTAATTACCATCTTTAACTGCCCTTCTTTCACATTAATTACCCACATGTAACTGCCCCTTCACCTGTTAACTACCCCCTATGACTGCCCTTATTTCCCATTAGTTAGCCTCTGTAACTGTCCCTCTTTCCCAATAATTACCCCCCTGGAACTACACCCTCTCCTATTTACTGCTCTATGTAACTGTCCCTCTCTACAGGTTCTGGATATCCGAGTACCCGGCTGAGTTTGATCTGAATCCAGTGCTTGGGGAGCAGATCCGACACCTTAAGAAAGCCCTGGAGAACACAGGGAATCGAAGAGAGAGCAGTCTGATAGACATCGAGAGTGTGTATGTTGGAGTGAGAGCGCAGACTGGAGCACTGAATGTGTAGGAGAGAGCTGTGCCTGTCTGAGAGTATTCAGTTAGAGACATTTAGAGGAGGAGAGAGAAGAAAAGAGACAGAGACCAAGATGGAGATTCAGAGAGAGAAAGATAGCAAGTCTGTTAGTTTGAGAGATACACTGTAGAAGCTACTGTATGAGAGAGAGGCCTAGAGATAGACAGAGCGATAGAGCAGCAAGAGGGTGAGTGAGAGAGTAGATAACTATTGAATGGGAGAGTGGGAGGTGTGTATGAGAGAGTGGGGGACTTAATGTGAGTGTATGGGTGAGAGACAACAAATGTTTGTGAGGGAGGAGACTGCAGGTATGAAACCAGAGAATGAGAGATAGTGAAACCAAAGACAGAGAGTGCAAGAGTGTTTGCATGTGTGTGCTTCTGTGTGCGAGAGAGAGAGTAAGAGAGATAAAGGGGGAAGAGATGGGAAAGACCACACAAACACGGAGCAGTATGTGTGAAAGAGCCAAGAGTGTTTGATGCTAGCAGACAATATGTGCCAGACAGCTGTCTCTTCCGAGAGCACTCTCTTTTTGTAAGAGTTAATTTAAGGCATGTTAGAGTATTGATCAAGAGAGAGCAGCACATGTGAGAGATTGTGTGCAGGGTCCAGTGTGTGAGGCACACCTGAGCTTGCAAGAGAGTGCTGGCCATGTGAGGGAACTCTGACATTATGGGTACACTTTGTGTTTAACTGTATCATATCCCTCATCCTCATTGGGCAGGTGTGCATTTATCATGTTATCACTTTATGTCATTGTGTTACAGCCCATCCTATGGCTGGAAGCGGCAGGTGACACAACGGGGGCCGGTCGGGGGCAGAATTCGCAAGACCTCTCTTCTCTTTGACCACCTGGACCCATCTGAGCTTGCGGAACATCTCACACACCTGGAGTTCCACTCCTTCTCCAAGATCCTGGTGAGAGAAACAGAACACCAACGTAGGAGGTCTTCATTGCTGCTGTCATGAGATGTTTTTGGTTGACCTTAAAATGATATTTTGTAAGATGACACAATGACAATGGGTCACACAATGAGCAAACAGTAAACCCGCAGTACTCATTACCACTCTATGTTGTACTGCCAAGTGGATTAAAGAGGATTAGACATATTTATTGAGGATCATTAAATATGCTTTGTATCAATGTACATCTCAAAATGATGCTTCTCAGATACCACTGATTGAGACCAGAAACTAGGGTTGAGGAACTATTGAGTCTGATTTGTTGAGTTGATGGAATGAAGATGATATGATGTCTGGTAGAAGAGATGATGATTATGATGATGATGACAATTTTAAATAGCCTCTTAGAAAATATTAGTTAATAGGTGGTAATCGTTTGTTGGAAGATGTGACTTTCATAAATTAACATTGTTGAATTGACCTTCATGGGTTGATCTCGTTTCAACATGAGATGCTTGCAGCTCAATGACTGATGTTTAAATGTTAATGTCCTACTGTATTTATGTTGACCTGTAGATTCATTTCCTGAGTAAAAAAGGAGGTGACATTGGGTGGGAGTGTTGGGTATGTGCTAAGATGATGTTAGCTTGATGTGTTGACCTTGTTGGCTTGATCTTTAATTGGTTTCTCTTCATATGAGAGAACATCCATATGAGGTAAATAAATTGATGTTAAAGTGTTCATCGGCTGATGTCTATTTGGATTATTAAGTTGATGTCATAAAGCCATGATTATTTATTGGGATGACATTTGTCACTAGTTGATCTTCATTTGAAGGTCAACTTGCCACCATCACCTTTTGCTTTGGTAATTCCATGTTAGCTCAATAAACTGATGTCAATATTTTGAGTGGATCATCGTCTGCTGATGCACTGTCAAATGATGTTGATTTGTTGAGCTGATGAAGATGGGGAGATGTTGGGTAGATAGATGAGTGATGAATATGTTGATTAGATGCAGAGATGAATTTAGTTTGATGGATTGACAATTGTCATTAGTTTAATCATGTGGTGGTGTTACTGTTATATGTTAATAATTGATTTATAACATGTTTTACCAGGAAGTAATACATTGAGAGTTACCTCTCGTTTTCAAGTACGTCCTGGATACAGAGTTACAGTAGGATGACAGATACATTGTTACATTAAGTGAGCAAGGATATATATTATATACAACACATTCCATGCACAGTAAGAGATAATATATGTTAATAATATGTTAATAATGATTGTTAACTTGACATTAACATGGCAGTTTTATAGTTCACCTGTAGGTATTGGTTCATTCATCACGTGAAACACCAAAGTAGGTTGATGAATTTATGTTATAGTGAAAGAGACATTTGGGTTAATCTTCTGTCGAAGAAGGTAGGTGAGCAATGTAACAAAGCAATGAGGAAAGCCAGCAGGATGCAAGTGTATAAATAAAGGTATTAGCAACAGGAAGAGAGAGGCAGCGATGCCAGTTTATAGATCATTAGAAAGACCTCCCCTAGAGTATTGGGGTCAGTTCCCGGGGACCATATCTCCAGAAGGACAAAAATAAATAAGAGATTGTGCAAAGAATGGCTACAGAAATGCTGCATGGTCATACAACGTATCTGTGAAAACAAAAAGACCTCCACATGTACAGCTTAGAGGTAAAAATGGAGAGGGGAGAAGAGAGGGAAAGGGAATATGATAGATACTTTAAAATATATAAAGGGTTTCAACAAAGTGCAGGATAGAAGCATGTTTCAGAGAAAGGGAATTGCCAGAACACAAGGCTCTGCTCTGACGCTGTATGATTGGAATCACAGAGAAAATGTAAGGAAGACCTTCATCACAGAAAGGATGGTGGATTCATGGAGATATGATAGAGGCTAATGCAGTAAAGTAACTGAAACTTCTTTAGATATACACAAGGTCATCCTAAATATTAAAGAGCCCAAAGGAACTAATCGGGTATGAGGTTTCACAGCAAGGAGGGTGGTTTCTTAACTGAAGTCAATTCCTATGTTTCTATGAAATTGGTGGATAGAAGAATTGAAGGGCACATTGAGAGGTTGAGCTAGATAGTGACATGAGTTGCCTGGAGATGTCTGGTGAATATTACTCACCAAGCCCTGTTAAGGGTGTCCTACGTCTGATAGGATGTGACTGTGGGTTTGATCTTGGACTGCATTCTTGGACCTGACTTCAAGTTTTCTTATCCACAGTTTCAGGACTATCACAGCTTCGTCCTTCATGGTTGTACGGTGGGAAACCCTGTTTTGGAAAGATTCATAGCCCTGTTTAATGGTGTATCCCAGTGGATCCAGCTTATGGTGCTCAGCAAACACACACCGCAACAACGGGCAGCTGTTATCAAACAATTTGTCAAGGTGGCAGAGGTACACTGTTGTGTTATGCTTTCTATTCTATCTTTTGTGTATGTCTCAAACACCTTTGCTGTATAAATGAGAGGCCCGAGGTGAGCTCTATACAAAGGGGTAAACCCTAAAGCTTGAGGGAGACCAAATGAGGACCTTCTGTACTAAAATAAAAGTGAGTGCATGGGGGATAGCCTCAGCAGAGAGGGGGGGTCAAATACTAACATGGAACTGAAAAGCAGGTGATGGAGACAAGGGGAGCTGTAAACATGCGAGGAGTGTAGAGATTTGTCCAAATGAAGTCAAAGGTCTGTCGCTTCTCCCCTCTCTATCCTTTCTAATGTCTGTCTCTCCCACAGAGACTGCTCCAGCTGCAGAACTTTAATACTCTAATGTCTGTGGTCGGTGGTCTAAGCCACAGCTCCATCTCTCGTCTTAAGGAGACTCAATCACACGTCAGTGCAGAGACCACGAAGGTAAGGACCTGCCTTTTTATGGAATCTTAGAAAGACACCTTGTATTTTGAGACTGCCTCTCAAAAAGGATATCCCTGGTGAGACATCTCTTTTTAGAGAGGCCATCTTCAATGTACAAATGATCTACTATATGATAGCCAAATCCAAAATACCACTTAAATTCTTTATAGAATCCATCCTCTCACTGGCATTCTCATTAATTTCTGCAGTCCCTCCATCTCTGTTTTATCCTCGGCCCTCTCTCCCACTTTTAAGGGTATACAAAACTTATTTACCATTTGATCAGAAATGCTTACATTTGGATTACCTGAGATCACGTGACTAGCCTCTATTTCAATACTACTTTCTTTACTCTAGGTCTTTGATTCGCATCTGGAGCTTCTCACCTCTTCAGATAACTACTCGAGGTACAGACGCAGGTTTGCATGTTGCCAAGGTTTCCGTTTCCCAGCCCTGGGTGTACACTTGAAAGACCTCATGGCTCTGCATGTGGCACTGCCCGATTGGATGGACAAAGCCAGAGGTGCCATTAACATCTCCAAGATGCGTCAGGTCTACAAAGTCCTTCACGAGCTCACAGACACCCAGAGATTAGAACCTCCAGTGAGGGCCAACCCTGATCTTCTTAACTTGTTAACGGTGAGAAACTCCACCATGGTGAAAAGATGATGGAGATGAAGAGGAGAGAGTGTGATGGAGGAAGAGGGAATGAGATGCCAAAGGAATGAAAGAAATACTGTATAAAGACGGGGAGAGAAGGATGATGAAGAAGAGACAGAGAGACAGTGAGATAGAGGGGGAGATGGAAGAAAATGAATAATAATAATAATAAGAGAGAGGGAAAGATAGAGGAAGAGAGGAGAGATTGGAAGGGATAAGATAGGGCAAGGGTGGGACAGATGGAGACAAAGTCAAAGATGGAGCAAAACACTGTAAACAGTAAAACAGGCCCCTCTGGTGAAGAGATGGTAAGGATCGGAACGAGATGGAGAAGTGGGAAATTCATGCTGAAAGAGATGAGATAATAAAAAAGAAGAAATAATTGAGCTATTCTTGGAAGAGGAATGCTACAAAAGCAGAGAGAGAACGATATAACAGAGGGAGATCATTGGGAGTCACACTTTGCAGAACTAATTAATTGCTTTTCTCTTTATCTTCTGTTGATCGTTTTCTCTTCCTTTCTCCTGTGTCTCAGGTGTCTCTGGACCAGTACCGCTCAGAAGAAGAGATTTACCAGCTATCTCTAGAGAGAGAACCACGGGCTCGATCATCGGTAAGACAGCAGTGGCAGGAAAGGGAAAGACATGTGTGAAGAGGATAGAGACAGAATATGAAGGGGGAAAGATGTGTGAAGAGGATAGAGACAGAATATGAAGAGGGAGAGATGTGTAAAGAGGATAGAGACAGAATATGAAGGGGGAGAGACGTGTGAAGAGGGTAGATGCAGAATATGAAGGGGGAGAGACGTGTAAAGAGAGTAGAGACGGAAAATTAAACACAGAAGCGCACCAAGAGTCAAGATTTATATAATAACAATAAAATAAATAACATGTAGAAACTTACATATAGGAATATATAGGTCCACTAGATCAGTGCACAGGTAATCAGTTCGCGTGGGTTCCTAGGCGCAGGGGGTAGGTGCTGAGGCTCACAGATCAGTCCCGCGCGCTGGGGCTGGCTTGCTCGGCACTACTCTGTTGTTACTTCCGGGTTGCGGCTTCTCGCAGGACCCGTGTATAGTAGTCCACCACAATCGCCGGTATTCCAAAACACATCCCACTCGAGCGAGCAGAAGGAAATGTCTCTAACTTCTTGTGGGAGGGCTGGAACTGATACAGCCGGACGTCTGGATACCAGTGTGCACTGTGTGAACTCCGCAACGCGTTTCATACAATTCAGTGCTTCATCAGGCTTTGTTTAGGACACCTACAGGGGGGCCTTTTATACAGTCACTCCAAGATGCAAATTAAATAAATAAATAACTAATGTGTATAACGGGCACTCTGAGTGCAATGTAGCAGCAAGATTTGAGAGAGTGTATAAACACTCATCTAGGGATATTGGTATATCATACAGATATGTGTATAGTTCCACAAGTACATAATAAGGTATATACATACAATAAATTAATCAATGAATAAACTTTTTTAGGGAGTGTTAAGTTAATGCACTGCTAAAGGCCACCCATGTAAGTGATAAAAACATGGTTGGTCAGGCAATAATACAATAATATCACAAGACCACAATTGATCGCAATAATAAATACAATACTATACATAGAAGATCTAAAGTGAAAAAAAGGGGGGGGCGTATAATAAAAAGGAAAAAAGGGGAGGATTATAGCCCCCCCCCTTTTTTTCTTTTTTCACTTTAGATCTTCTATGTATAGTATTGTATTTATTATTGCGATCAATTGTGGTCTTGTGATATTATTGTATTATTGCCTGACCAACCATGTTTTTATCACTTAAATGGGTGGCCTTCAGAAGTGCATTAACTTAACACTCCCTTAAAAAGTTTATTCATTGATTAATTTATTGTATGTATATACCTTATTATGTACTTGTGGAACTATACACATATCTGTATGATATACCAATATCCCTAGATGAGGTTTATACACTCTCTCAATCCTGCTGCTACATTGCACTCATAGTGCCCGTTATACACATTATTTATTTAATTTGCATCTTGGCGTGACTGTATAAAAGGCCCCCCTGTAGGTGTCCTAAACACCGCCTGATGAAGCACTGAATTGTGTGAAACGCGTTGCGGAGTTCACACAGTGCACACTGGTATCCAGACTTTTGGTTGAACAAGTTCCAGCCCTCCCACAAGAAGTTAGAGACATTTCCTTCTGCTCGCTCGAGTGGGATGTGTTTTGGAATATCGGCGATTGTGGTGGACTACTATACACGGGTCCTGCGAGAAGCCGCAACCCGGAAGTAACAACAGAGTAGTGCCGAGCAAGCCAGCCCCAGTGCGTGGGACTGATCTGTGAGTCTCAGCACTTACCCCCTGCGCCTAGGAACCCACTCAAACTGATTACCGGTGCACTGATCTACTGGACCTATATATTCCTATATGTAAGTTTTTACATGTTATTTATTTCATTGTTATTATATAAATCTTGACCCTTGGTGCACTTCTGTGTTTATTTTTCATTAACACCTGGCGTTTGGAGCCTTCCCACGACGGTTACTGGTGGAGGAGGGGTACCTTCACATCACAGCAGCAGCAAGAGGGAAGAGCTGATCTACTTCAAGATCCTTTTAGGAAGCAAGAGCGCGGTTTGATTTTATCATCTAGGGTAGAGACGTGTGAAGAGGATAGAGACAGAATATGAAGGGGGAGAGACGTGTGAAGAGGGTAGAGACACAATTTGAAGGGGGGAGAGGTCAAAGGTAATGTGGGGATAGAAGAGAGAGATCAAAAGTGTAAGGCCGCGCTTATAGTGCTGGCGATGGCGACGCAACCGACGATGTCACCCGTCGCCATCGCCACCAGCGAAAGTTATAATTTGATTTGAATCGACGTTGCTGGTGACAAGGCCAGTGATGTCACTAAAAGGGGCGGGCCACACAATTTGATAGGTTTAGAGACATGTGGCGACTGTCTCTAAAAAATCAAATTTACCCGGCTTCAAACATTTTGGTCGCTCCGTCGCGCTTACGACAGAGTCAATGTATTTGTTTCAGAGCGACGTCGCGTCGCCGTCGCCAGGCACTATAAGCGCAGCCTAAGAGGTGAGGGAAAGAGACAAAAAGATGAACTGACCAAATAGGAATATGTAGAGGGAGAGAGATGAGAGGAAGAGAGAGAAAGTGATAGTGAATGGTGGGAGAGGGTTATGGAGAGAGAGAAAGTGAGGGAGAGAATGTGTGCGAGTGTGAAAGAGAGGGGTGAGAAAAATGGAAATGCGACAGGAGGAGAGAGAAATGGGGAAATGGAGAGAGAAAGAGAACATGAGAAATGGGTGAAGGAGAGGGGCAGATTAAAAGGAAAGATTGAGGAGCAAAATTATCTCCATTTTATCTCTGTCTTTCACTGTCATCCTCAGCAATCAAATAACAGGTCCTCTCCATCCCCATCATCTCCGTTGGAGGAGTGGGCATCCCTCAAAACCAAACCAGACCAGGCCCTGCTGTGCCAACACATTGAGAAAATGGTTGAGGTAGGTGGACCTTCTTTTTATTAAAAGAGAGGATATTCCACCAAATTGGAAGATGCAACTTAAGAGTACCAATGTTACTTGGAAGTAAGATCCTTTATTGATTTATAATGTTCTCTCAAACATCACAAAGATAATACCCAACCATGGTTTAATTTCTAAAGAGGGCCTCGTGAGAATGAAGTAACAACCAATGGATGATAGTCAATGGCAGATGGTCTTCTGGTCTTCTTTTTGAGTTATTTCTCACCAATGCTGTTCATGATTCATGCCTTCCCACCTTCAAGGCTCATAAGAAGATCCGCTTTGTAAATACCACAAGCATTGGCATCAAACCAAGGTCCAGAAAGTGGATGTCATGAATTGGAAGGGTCAACCAATGCAGTATAGTCATCTGCAACTGTTTAAACTTTAGTTCAAAGACACTATGAAACACAGGGAGCATAAGCTAAAAAAAATATAAAAAAATCAACAAATAATGTATTAAAAAAAAACCTTTGGGGAAGGGAGGGCCTTGAACACTACTGGGGAAGGGAGGGCCATGAACACTCCTCGGAAAGGAAGGGCCATGAACACTCCTCGAGAAGGGGGGGCCTTGAACACTCCTGGGGAAGGGAGGACCTTGAACACTCCTGGGGAAGGGAGGGCCATGAACACTCCTGGGGAAGGGAGAGCCGTGAACACTCCTGGGGAAGGGAGAGCCGTGAACACTCCTGGGGAAGGAAGGGCCTTGAACACTCCTGGGGAAGGGAGGGCCTTGAACACTCCTGGGGAAGGGAGGGCCGTGAACACTCCTGGGGAAGGGAGGGCCTTGAACACTCCTGGGGAAGGGAGGGCCTTGAACACTCCTTGGGAAGGGAGGGCCTTAAACACTCCTGGGGAAGGGAGGGCTGTAAACACTCCTGGGGAAGGGAGGGCCTTGAACACTCCTGGGGAATGGAGGGCCTTGAACACTCCTGGGGAAGGGAGGGCCTTGAACACTCCTGGGGAAGGGAGGGCCTTGAACACTCCTGGGGAAGGGAGAGCCTTGAACACTTCTGGGGAATGGAGGGCCGTGAACACTCCTGGGGAAGGGAGGGCTTTGAACACTCCTGGGGAAGGGAGGCCATGAACACTCCTGGGGAAGGGAGGGCCGTGAACACTCCTGGGGAAGGGAGGGCTGTGAACACTCCTGGGGAAGGGAGGGCCGTGAACACTCCTGGGGAAGGGAGGGCCGTGAACACTCCTGGGGAAGGGAAGCCATGAACACTCCTGGGCAAGGGAGAGCCGTGAACACTCCTGGGGAAGGGAGGGCCGTGAACACTCCTGGGGAAGGGAGAGCCGTGAACACTCCTGGGGAAGGGAGGGCTGTGAACACTCCTGGGGAAGGGAGAGCCGTGAACACTCCTGGGGAAGTGAGGTCTAGTGAAATGCGTAGATTGAAATAGAAGCTTTACTCTGTACCAAGTCCAACAGTGCAGAGTAACCCCAAGCCAAGTCAGCCTGAGTAACGTCATCCACCGTATACATTATTGGTTGATTTTTTAATATATTTTTTAACAGTTGTATTTTTCAACATTAATTGGGTAATTCACTATTGTGGTATTTTCGTGAGCTCTTCTGCCCTCTGTGTTTCATAGTGTCTCCAGATTTCGAGAGGTTTGGAAACCCCTCCTTTAGCATGATTGCACCAGACTTTACCCAGGACTTTAACTTTTATATTTCTATCACGGAACAGCTCAGTGCACCAGCACAATCGGGTCACTCCATTTGTAGGCTAAACGTTAGTTCAAATGCAGTTACTGTAGACTGAATGCAAACTTTTATTCATCAAAGTACTCTTGATGAGGTGAGTTTTCTACTGAGTCTACAAGATGGGGAGTCATGGAGCTTGGACACCATTGATAAGAAGGAGCTCCACAGCAAACCTTCAACATTAACCCCTTTTCATTGGACGGTTCTTCTTCTCCATAAGTTCTAGTTGTGCTTGGTCTTAGAGGTCTTCAAAGCCACATCAGAAGGTTGTTTGTGTGTGTGTGTCTCTAAGACAAATGGAAGTCAGTAGGCTTTTCTATAGGGGAATTATGGGGTCCCCATCTCTCTCCACAGTCTGTCTTTAGGCTGTTTGATGAAGACGGTGATGGTCACATTTCTCAGGAAGAGTTCCACAGTGTCCGTAGCAACTTCCCATATCTGTGTGCCTTCGACGATATAGACCAGAATCAGTAAGTGAGGTGTCACTTCGGGTTGTGTGTGTATGTATGTGTACTGTTCCTATATGTTCTGCTTTCTTCATGTGTCTGCTACAGGCTGCTACCTCGGTATGGTTTGTGTAGGGTTGAAAGGACCAGCAGTTAGTAAGGGACTATATATGTGTATGTATGTATGTATATATGTATATATACTTTCAATATAATATGCCACAATAAGTATGTAGGCTTCCTGTAGGTTGTTTTCTGTCATTGTATGTCATCTCAAAGTTATGTTACCTTTGTATGTATTTGTGTGTAAATGGAACAATGAGAAAGCAAATGTGTTAAATTTGTGTCTATTTTTCACAACATGTTGTGTCTTTGTGCATCTTCTCAACATTTTGTTATCTTTATGTGGTTTGTGTAGGGATGAAAGTACGAGACATCACAAGAAGGCCTCCAGGGCTTACATTTGTGTGTCTCCTTCAGGTCCATCCTTTGACCTCACCAGGTTGTGTTTTTTTTTGTGTAGGGATGGAAGGATCAGTAAACAGGAGATGACCTCGTACTTCCTGCAAGCTAGTACAGTGTTGGACTGTAAAATGGGATTTATCCACAATTTCTCCGAGCGCACGTTCCTACGGCTCGTGTCATGTCAGCATTGCGGAAACCTGGTGTGTGGCTTTATCTAGACACGGAATATCACAATGTATCACTCGACGGTGTAAACACTGTCTCACGTGTGTTGTTGAGTTTAGCTGTGTGTGTGTCTCTGTTTATCACCGTGTATCATAATGTGTGTCACATTGTGTTATGTTCTTTGTGTGTTGGTAACGGCTTATGTTGTGTGCCATGTTGTATAATGTGTGTTTCTTTGCTTGTAATTGTGAATAGTGCTGTGGGTCATTTCTCTCTTCTTGTCGTTGTGTATTGAGTGTGTTATATTGTGTAGCATGTTGTGTGTATTATATTGTGTAACAACTTTGTATTGATCAATTTGTGACAATCTCTCTTTCAGATACTTGGAATCTATAAGAAAGGCCTTAAGTGCAGAAGTGAGCATTTGGGGCAGGGGGGTGATTTTTAGGGTACACTTATAAATGGATTCCTTCATTGCACACAGTGGTGTATTTTGAGTGCAGGCATTTTGTGGGAACACCCTCTCATGGGTTATATTTGGGGGTGTACATATAATGGGACTCTTAACTTTATTTTCTGGAAATCTGTCGATACTACAGAGTTTGGGGATAGCCTATGGTACTCTATAGTGTACTTGTATTTTTGGAGGTACCCCTTTCCCAATATTATTCTCTGACAATCTAGGGGCCATTGATGATTGATTATTGGGGCAATTTTAATTCCTCATTCTACAATAGGCAGGAGGAGTGTTAAAATATTGGGGCTTCCACTGCAACATGTGGTATGTCAATGTGGAGGTATGTACTGTCACGGGAGAGCAGGACACGTCACACGAGGATCGCAGACCCCGAACAAGGCACAAGGTTAGATAAAACACGTTTATTTCCACCGAAGTCAACACACACAGCACTACACACAGTGGGGCACAAACTCACCCAACACAGGGAATACGGCAGCTTGGGGTGCCAGGCAGGGCTTCCAAGGCTTACACGGGCAGCTTACACTCTCCGTCTGTTTTGGGTACCGTACAGTCCAGGGATGCTATCTGCACTATAGCAAGTTCAAATAACCCGATCGCCTCCACTACGAGCCTCGCCCTGGTGTCTCCGGCAAAAACCTCGGATGAGACCTGCTACGCTTTCTAGGTCAAGCAGTACAGTGTTTGTATTTTGTGGGTGCAAATAATTTGGGGGGGTCCCTTTAATCCCTTTTCTCTGTCTCTCTCAAAGCCTGCGGGGTCACTTGTCACAAGCAGTGCAAAGACCGTCTCTCTGTAGAGTGCAGGAAGCGGTCTAAGAGCGTCTGCGAGAGGCGAGACACCCCACAGCACAGTCGCCACTTCTCCTTCACACTCCCGAGATCGTTTAGGCGGGCCACCATGCAGCCAGGTAACCCCAAAATACACTCTAAGTATGACACCCAAATACAATCTAAGTATGACACCCAAATACAGGCACCCAGAAACCCAAAAGAACTTTAGAAATCTGTTAGGTACCCTGTAATCCTGACAGCACTGATACACATCCCGTAATGCCAACAAGTTCCTTCTACTGCTGACAGATAACCTTTGGGTACCCCATAATACTAATATATAATATAACAAATACCCCATAATGCTGACATGTACCCCTCTAACATTCCCCTTTAAAACTGACAGAGCCTATAATACTAACCAAATGTCCAACAATACTTAGAGACACCTCAAAATACTGACACATACATACTTTCTGAGATACCCATTTAAAACTGACTGATACCCCATAATGCTGGAAGATACTCAATAATGTTGCAAGATAGCTCATAAAAACTGACATATAACTACAATACTAATAAATACTTTATAATACTGACAGATACCCTAAACATTTGCTATTGGTTACATGGAAATGCTGGCGAATACCTGAATATACTACAGGATTGTCACTAAATATTCCCTAACACCCAAATTGCTAAGTACGTACTTCCAGGTAGCCCAAAATAGTACTGACAGAGCCTGTTGAATACTAGCTAATACTCAAAATACTTACTCAAACAAGAAGACAAGTGCCAGGTAACCCCAATATCTGAAAATACGTCTAGACAGTTGGCCAGGTTTGTACTCCCTCATACTTCCTAATATACGAAGTACTTACACATACAGAAACACAACGTGAGATACCTCTAGTAACTAATGGTACTTATTTGCAAAACAATTACTGCTGGCTGTCACCTCAGTATTCTGACAGATACTCCAAAAATACTCCCTACTACCTAAAATACTTATTCAAAGAACAATACAACGGTCACATACTCTTAAAATCTGAAAATACATCTAGCGTTCTCAATAATACTAAAAGATACCCAAGGAGGTTGACAGGCGTACTGTAGGTCTTAGCGTGTCAAAATGCAATCAGTCACCCTGATTATCCACCAAAAGTACTTCCTAATACTCAAAGTACTGACCGCATGTAGAAAAAACAATGAGCAGTGACATTAGTATCTGAAAGTACTTCCAGGCAACCGAAACGTTATTGACTGGCACTGTATTTATATATCCAAAAAATACTCCCTTACACCCAAAGTACAGTCTCAAGGAGCAAGACAAACTATTTCAAGTATTTCAGAGAACTTCTCCTCTGGCTGGTACCTCAATATTATGAGAGATATAAGAAGTTACTCTATAGTACCCCAAATTCTAATTGTTCATATACTTCTGCTTGCAGATCTGAGAGAGGAGGGATTGCAGGAAGAGGATGATGGGGTATTTGATGAGCACCTATAACCAGCGCTGTGAGTAATATTTGGGCACAAGGCATGTAAGGGATGGGACAAGGGGTGTGAAGAGGATTTCAGGGAAGAAATGGACAAAGTCAGAGTGACAGGGACACACGAAGAGAGACAGCCACAGAGTGACAGGGACACACGAAGGGAGACACCCACAGAGTGACAGGGACACACGAAGAGAGACACCCACAGAGTGACAGGGACACACGAAGAGAGACACCCACAGTGACAGGGACACACGAAGAGAGACACCCAGAGTGACAGGGACACATGAAGAGAGACACCCACAGAGTGACAGGGACACACGAAGAGAGACACCCACAGAGTGACAGGGACACACGAAGAGAGAGACACCCACAGTGACGGGGACACACGAAGAGAGACACCCACAGTGACGGGGACACACGAAGAGAGACACCCACAGAGTGACAGGGACACACGAAGAGAGACACCCACAGAGTGACAGGGACACATGAAGAGAGAGACACCCACAGTGACAGGGACACACGAAGAGAGAGACACCCACAGTGACGGGGACACACGAAGAGAGACACCCACAGAGTGACAGGGACACACGAAGAGAGACACCCACAGAGTGACAGGTACACACGAAGAGAGCGACACCCACAATGACAGGGACACACGAAGAGAGAGACACCCACAGTGACAGGGACACACGAAGAAAGAGACACCCACAGTGACAGGGACACACGAAGAGAGACACCCACAGAGTGACAGGGACACACGAAGAGAGACACCCACAGAGTGACAGGGACACACGAAGAGAGACACCCACAGTGACAGGGACACACGAAGAGAGACACCCACAGTGACAGGGACACATGAAGAGAGAGACACAGAGAGTGACAGGGACACATGAAGAGAGAGACACACAGAGTGACCGGGACACATGAAGAGAGAGAGACACACACACAGAGTGACAGGGACACATGAAGAGAGAGAGACACACACAGAGTGACAGGGACACATAAAGAGAGAGAGAGAGTGACAGGGACACATGAAGAGAGAGAGAGTGACAGGGACACATGGAGAGACACCCACAGTGACAGGGACAAATGGAGAGAAACCCACAGTGACAGGGACACATGGAGAGACACCCACAGTGACAGGGACACATGGAGAGACACCTACAGTGATAGGGACACATGGAGAGACACCCACAGTGACAGGGACACATGGAGAGACACCCACAGTGACAGGGACACATGAAGAGACACCCACAGTGACAGGGACACACGAAGAGAGAGAGAGACACACATGGAGTGACAGGGACACATGAAGAGAGAGAGACACACACATGGAGTGACAGGGACACATGAAGAGACACACAGAGTGACAGGGACACATAAAGAGAGAGTGACAGGGACATATAAAGAGAGAGAGAGTGACAGGGACACATGAAGAGAGAGAGACACACAGGGACACATGAAGAGAGACACACAGAGTGACAGGGACACATGGAGAGACACCCACAGTGACAGGGACACATGGAGAGACAGGGACACATAAAGAGAGAGAGAGAGAGTGACAGGGACACATGAAGAGAGAGAGAGACACACAGGGACACATGAAGAGAGACACACACGGAGTGACAGGGACACATAAAGAGAGAGAGTGAAGGGGACACATGGAGAGACACCCACAGTGACAGGTACACATGGAGAGACACCCACAGTGACAGGGACACATGGAGAGACACCCACAGTGACAGGGACACATGAAGAGAGAGAGACACACACAGAGTGACAGGGACACATGAAGAGAGACACAGAGAGTGACAGGGACACATGAAGAGACACCCACAGTGACAGGGACACATGGATAGAGACACACAGGGACACATGAAGAGAGACACACACGGAGTGACAGGGGCACAGAGAGAGAGAGAGAGAGAGAGAGAGTGAGTGACAGGGACACATGAAGAGAGAGAGTGAAGGGGACACATGAAGAGAGACACACAGGGACACGTGGAGAGACACCCACAGTGACAGGGACACATGGAGAGACACCCACAGTGACAGGGACACATGAAGAGAGAGAGACACACAGAGTGACAGGGACACATGAAGAGAGACACAGAGAATGACAGGGACACATGAAGAGAGAGACACACATTGACAGGGACACATGAAGAGAGAGAGAGAGAGAGAGAGAGTGACCGGAACACATGAAGAGAGAGACACACAGAGTGACAGGAACACATGAATAGAGAGAGAGAGAGAGAGAGAGAGAGAGAGAGAGAGAGAGTGACCGGGACACATGAAGAGAGAGACACAGAGAGTGACAGGGACACATGAAGAGAGAGACAGTGACAGGGACACATGAAGAGAGAGACACAGTGACAGGGACACATGGAGAGAGACACAGAGAGTGACAGGGACACATGAAGAGAGAGACAGTGACAGGAACACATGAAGAGAGAGACACAAAGTGACTGGGACACATGAAGAGACACACAGAGTGACAGAGACACATAAAGAGAGAGACACACAGTGACAGGGACACATGAAGAGAGAGACACACAGTGACAGGGACACATGAAGAGAGAGAGACGCACACGGAGTGACAGGGACAAATGAAGAGAGCGACACACGGAGTGACAGGGGTGCAGATTGATAAGGGCAAAGGGCCTGGTAAGAATGAAACATGACAGGGACACAGTGACAAGGCAGAGGAAACAAAGTGACAAGAGAGAGAATGAAAAAACACACACTGAAAGGAGCACGAGGAGAGAAGGAATAAGGAGAGAGGCCAGGGTGACCATGAGAGACAGAGTGAGAGAAAGGGGGAAAGAGGGAGGAAGAGAGATACTCCTAGTGAGAGACGTCATAGGGAGACACTGAGAAGAAGTATATCTATTCCCAGTTCAGACGGACATCTCTTCTCTACTTTACACTGGCAATGTCACACTTCAAATGGGGACCTTCCAGTGTCACATTCTGGGAGCCATTCATGGAGAACTGTCTCATCTCAGATGCTCTTCTCCTGATGCCCCTCTATAAGAGACACCCTCCGCAATCTCAACACACACTCCAGTGCTCCTCAACCTGCTTCAAGCTAAAGAGACACTCTGATGAACTTCAAGATGCAGGAGTGTCTCTCCACATGGATTTCCATTTTCTGGTTTGTCACAAGATGTGTGGATCTCGCTCACCAAGACGCTCTTTCTCACCGAATTCATAAAAACAAATGGAATAAACAGGGAATGTATCTTTATTCAATTGGTCTGACTCATAAAGAGACATCGGGTACTCTGTCCTAATACAGAGATATCAGGTACACATCTCTCTCCTAATACAGAGACATCAGGGACACATCTCTATGTAGAAACAGAAGCTTCAGAGACAACCCACCTCCTAATACGGAGACATCAGGGCACATCCTTCCTCCTACTACAGAGACATAAGGGACACAGACCTCTGACTCAATCCGAGTAGTTAGACATGAGGACACTAACCTCAAACCCCCCTAATACACAGACATCAGTGAAACCTACCTCTCCATTCCACCTAATACACAGGTGTAGTGACACCTATCTCGCAGCTTTAACACTGAGTCAGAGTTTGATATATCCTCCTATTCCTCAGCAAAATGTGCAACTGCAGAGGGATAGACTAGGGGTAGCTCTAACGCCTCTAGCTCAAGACCTCAAGGAGGTGGAGGGAGCAGGGATATCCGGGGGAGTTATTGAAGGAGAGATGGAGAAGGTTGGTGATGTTTGTTGAGTTGATGGTGTGGCGAGTGTGTGTGTGTTGCACAAAGTGCACATGCAGCGGTGGCAAGCGACTCTGATGATGATGATGATGATAATGATGATGATGATGATGATGTGATCCCAGGTAGAGATGGGTGAATCCGGCCAAATCCGCATCCCGGATTTTTTTTTTTTTGCATTTTCAACCCAAAATACGTTTCACGGTGTCAAATCCGCAAATGGATTCGGTCGGATTTAATCAGTGCGAATTCATCAAAAACCCAGCAATGGATACAACCCGTGGATGGATTTGTAGAATCCAACCCGCGAACGGATTGCGGAATCCGCGGAGTGGAAAGGGGGATTTGTGCGCGCTGTCCCTCCAAATGCTCTCCCTCCGCTTCCGAATCTCCCCTGCAGCTCCCAGTGTCCCGTGATCAGCGGGGCACACTCGAGACAAAATACACAAAAATAGGAGCGCGTAGAAAGAAAGCCAGAAAAAACGAAATTAGTACATAAATCTTTATCAAATAAAACAAAATGCAGTAGGAGAGAGAAATGGCAAAGCACAACCGGAATCATCCAAAAAAGAGAATTAGGAGGAAAGTGCGTTATCCATAAAAGGGTTTAATAGTCATGGAAGGAAAAAAGGCAAGGCATTACCCTACCAACATGTTCCGTGCTACACAGATACACAAGGCAATGATAAATCAGGCCTTGATAAAGTGCTCTGTGTAGCACGAAACATGTTGGTAGGGTAATGCCTTGCCTTTTTTCCTTCCATGACTATTAAATCCATTTATGGATAACGCACTTTCCTCCTAATACTCTTTTTTTGGATGATTCCGGTTGTGCTCTGCCATTTCTCTCTCCTACTGCGTTCTATCTCCACGGACGGAGGCGCACCTTGAAGGTCTGACGGGATAAACATGGACGCTGCAGCAGATTCGTGAGTTTTTCCTGCTTGCTACATGGTTATATTATTCTGTTAAGGGATTTGGGTATTATCTATTGGGGTGATTATTAGCCTTTGGGTTCCTGGACAACTTGAGTGCCATCTATGCTGGTTTACCAACTAGGATACCACACCCAGTACCCTCCCAACAATCAAGATCACATCCCAGACCTCACACAGGATTTACCATCATTATTTCATTATTACTATGACTGTATACGATTCTTAGCACCACGCATTATACTCCTGTTCAAATAAAACAAAGAATGGCACATAAAGGTGTGGCCATCTGACATAGACTGTGTTTTTCATTGGTTGATGCATTAACCTGTACAGGTACTTAAGCATCACCATGAGACCACATGACCATGCCCTGAAGAAGTGTCATTTGACGCGAAACGCGTAGGTGGTGACGTCATACGCGGCGACGTTACGTCCGTGACGACGGTCTTTCACGCTGCAGCCTTGAGACACCGCGAGGAAGCCGTTAGGAGGTTCTATTGAGCAACAAGGTCTGTTTTATACCAACTCGGCAGCCTTGTACTCTCTCTTTTCTTTCCATCTACTAGAGTACCTTCTTATTGAGCATTTGGGTGTTAGCACCCTATCCTGGGCGGGTGTCACGGGCGTTCTTTGATTCACGTGATATCTATGTGGTGTCATTAGACCCTCATTGTGATACATTTTATGTGGTATTTTTTATGTGTCATTCTTTGTTTTATTTGATAAAGATTTATGTACTAATTTCGGTTTTTCTGGTTTTCTTTCTATGCGCTCCTATTTTTGTGTATTATGGAATCCGCGGAGTGCATTGGGGATGATAAAAAAAAAAGTCCGCAAACCGCAAATCACGACGGGCCCTTTTTGACATTGATCCGCAGAAATCCGTGGACCCAAGGAACCGGCCGATCCAAATCCACAAAAACATTCGCCCGTCTCTAATCACGGGTGCAACATCGACTGTTAGTGGTGCTGGTGGGAGCATCGGAGAATAGGTTCTGATGATCTTAATGATAGTAGTCAATAGGTCTGAGAGCAGCCGGCAGCTATGGCATCACCACCAGGACCAGGAACACTAGTGTCCCTAGTACAAATGTAACCACAGGTGGCTCTGACTTGTCTGTGTTTTCTGTAGCTCAGAGTAAAAAAACAAAAAAACACACACGCACCACCCCCCATCACCAATACCCTCATTGTTGTAAGCTTCAGAAACAGCCCGCACTGTGAGGCATCAGCAGCCAATGCAACGTCATTCATCATCATCATACTCCATGCTCCATCATCGCATGGCCTTGGTACTGGGAGGGGCACAGGGGGGATAGAAAAAAATAAATCTTATGTCTCAGAAACAGCATCACACAATATTACACAACAGATAACCGTTGAGGTGGATGGGGAGGAGGATGATGAAAAAGGATATGTTGTTAGTAGTGGCAGCAGAGGTAACTCAAGCATTTGGAGCAGCAGGACAGCTTCTTCTAGCAGCATGTACATTTGGGTCTTTGTCAGGGCAGCTGGTCTCACCGTATTACTTCAATTCCCCATAAACAAGAGTTTGGAGATTTTGTAACGTTGAGGGTGAGGATGAGGGGGCAGTCTCTTATTGTTTGTGCCTTCGTGGAGTGGGGGGAAAGCATGGATTATATTGCTACCCTTGAGCTCAAAAGGCACATGACCCGTCATAAGGCTACATGGAGAAGAAGTGAGAAGGGCACAGATAATAGCACAGTGGTGAGGAGGTATGGCTCAGTTCCTGGTGATTGTGCGGTGATGAAAGTCATTATCAAGAAGATGTACTTGGTGGAAACAGTGGTGATGAGGAGACGGAGAAGCAGGCTGTGGAGGTTGCTCCAGCACAAGTTGTAACTAGCAGTGGGCAGCATAGGTGAAGGCAAAAGGGTCCGCTGGATTATTAAACAAACACGTGGTAGACCATTTTTGACTGATCCAATACAGCAACCCACTGTTAGCAAAGCGTTCAATAGGATGCACATTTATCATCGCTCAAACAATAAGGCCCTTTTACGGAAGAGCAGATTGACCAAAACGCTAGCAGTTGATATGCTGCCCTTTAGCTTTATAGAGAGCAAGGGCTTTAGGGAGCCGTTCCAAACCTGTAGCAAGAGGTTGCTGATGAGATGGGATCCTGATATTTCACACAGTAGAAGGGTGCACCTCCCAACAAACATGTGGACTAGTAGACATGGCAAACGGGACTGCATGACTGTCACTGCCCATTGGGTGGTAACATGCCAAAGTGGAAGGTGTGTTAGAAGTGGTGGTGGCAGTAGTATGCTGAGAGTCAGGGAGTCAGCAACAACAGCAGCTCTTGTAAGAGGCCTACAGACACAACATCTAGGTGGGCACAGTGTTTGGCTTGTTGAGTGATGTCCTAACATTCCATCTATTAGGACAGCCCAAGGACATACTCCTTTTATTTTAACGTTTGCCCTGTGATGAGAAACTTTATTACAGAACAATTTTTTTTTGTGTGACCACAGCCAGTGGGAGGCTGCAAACAGGAGGAGGTGGGAGGGTGGCTAGCATGGTGGAGACATACATGCATGACACAACTAATCTCAAGCTAGTTAGCGCTCAAGGCAACCTTACAGTAGCAGATAATATGAAGCAGGTCTGTATATCAGGGACAGTATCCCAACTCTGCACAGGTTTAAAAAAAGCAAGAAATGAATGTGCACTAAGCCACACTACTCCTGTATAGATGGAAAAGGTCCTACTCTCGGGGATGGTGGACTGGAAACCTGGGTGGTGTTGTGAATCTGAGGGGGAGAGGTGGATGGATGGCAAATGGTGACAGATGCATAGATAGGCTGGTTGTGGATGGAATGAAATGGAGTTTAGGAATTGTGTATGCAGCACGAGTGTACGCCCCTAACCACAGTGTGAATGAAGAAAGTTATGACATGTACCACAAATGTCTGCAACTCAACAGGGGAGAGTCGCAAAATCAACTGAATAAATAAAGTCCAAAATAATGTGCAACGTGAGTCTCCTTGGCGGATGAGGGGAAATGATCAGCTGTTACCTCAAGGGTGAGAAAACAGATGGACTGGTAAAAAATGTATATAGAATGCTAACATATAGCAATGTTCGTGATGGTATATAGTCCAGCTAAGGTTGCTTGCGGTGTCTGCTGCCCCAATATCAGGATGCCGCTGCCCCTTCAGCAATGAAACCTCAAAAAGAGAAAGGGGCACAATTGTAGCAAGCATAAAGATTCTTTATACTGTAGATAAAAAGCATTAAAACAAAACAGATAATAAAAACAGGGTAATTGCCGGAATATACAGTTAGGTCCGGAAATAATTGGACACTGACACAATTTTCATAATTTTGGCTCTGTACGCTACCACAATTGATTTGAAATGAAACAACTGAGATGCAATAGAAATGCAGACTTTCAGCTTTAATTCAAGGGGTTGAACAAAAATATCGTATGAAACGTTTAGGAATTGCAACCATTTTTATACACAGTCCCCTTATTTCAGGGGCTCAAATGTAATTGGACAAATTAACACAATCATAAATAAAATGTTCCTTTTTAATACTTTGTCGAGAATCCTTTGCAGGCAATGACTGCTTGAAGTCTGGAACGCATGGACATCACCAAACGCTGGGTTTCCTCCTTTGTGGTGGTTTGCCAGGCCTTTACTGCAGCTGTCTTCAGTTGTTGTTTGTTCGTGGGTCTTTCTGCCTTAAGTTTTGTCTTCAGCACGTGAAATGCATGCTTGATCGGGTTGAGATCAGGTGATTGACTCGGCCATTGCAGAATTTTCCACTTCTTTGCCTTAAAAAACTCCTGGGTTGCTTTCGCAGTATGTTTTGGGTCATTGTCCATCTGTAAAGTGAAGCGCCGTCCAATGAACTTTCCTGAATTTGGCTGAATATGAGCAGACAATATATCCCTATACACTTCAGAATTCATCCGGTTGCTTCTGTATTCTGTCACATCATCAATAAACACTAGTGACCCAGTGCCATTGTAAGCCATGCATGCCCATGCCATCACACTGCCTCCACCGTGTTTTACAGATGATGTGGTATGCTTCGGATCATGAGACGTTCCAAGCCTTCTCCATACTTTTTTCTTCCCATCATTCTGGTACAGGATGATCTTGGTTTTATCTGTCCAAAGAATGCTGTTCCAGAACTGGACTGGCTTTTATAGATATTGTTTGGCAAAGTCTAATCTGGCCTTTCTATTCTTGAGGCTTATGAATGGTTTGCACCTTGTGGTGAACCAACTGTATTTGCTCTCGTGAAGTCTTCTCTTTATGCCTCAGCACTCCACACAAGCACAAGGAGCAGACCACAGGGTTTGATTACTGTCTTCATACAGGGTTTGATTACTGTCTTCATTGCTATTGCCATTAATCTTACTTTGACTGTTGTGACTCCTGGTGCTTCTTTGCAAGCTGCTTTCTTGCAGGCTGTGTTCAGCCTTTACTGTACCATTGCACACAGTTTCTGGTAGTACTTGAACTACTGGCATTGACTGTAGTGGATTCTTGCTTCCCTGCTATTAGCTGTTTAGCTGTATTTAGCCTACACTGTATGTTTGCTATCTATTTTCAGGGGTGTCTGATTTGATCAGTTATAGGGGAAGGGAGGCTTAGGGAAGTACCTCTGGGACCTTTTGGACCAGGGGGAATGGGCCAGATGAAGAGGTAGTCCCTCGAAACGTTGCCCCCCTAGCATACTTGCCGTTCTCCATTTTTTGTGTATATTCCTTGTGTTTCATGTTTTTTTCCCCTTTTCCTCCCCCCCCCCCTCAATTTGTGACATGCCCATTTGTGATACTGGTTTCTGCAAACACATTTGATTTATTTCTGGTTTGTTTTATTATTAAATGTTTATTTTGCATTACAACTGTTTTCATCATTTAGCTATTAGACAGTGAGTGCTGGTACTTACGTAGACTTGTTAGTATTATACAGGGGAATAAGGGTCCCCTTTGGTTCCGTGCACCCTGCAATTGCATTAATTTAACATAATCAGAGTGCTGTCTATCGTCCCCATTTTACCCTCAGAACTGGACTGGCTTTTATAGATATTGTTTGGCAAAGTCTAATCTGGCCTTTCTATTCTTGAGGCTTATGAATGGTTTGCACCTTGTGGTGAACCCACTGTATTTGCTCTCGTGAAGTCTTCTCTTTATGGTAGACTTGGATAATGATATGCCTACCTCCTGGAGAGTGTTCTTCACTTGGCTGGATGTTGTGAAGGGGTTTTTCTTTACCATGGAAAGGATCCTACGATCATCCACCACTGTTGTCTTCCGTAGACGTCCAGGCCTTTTTGTGTTGCAGAGCTCACCAGTGCGTTCTTTTTTCTGTTATCTCAGAATGTACCAAACTGTTGATTTGGCCACTCCTAATATTCCTGCTATCTCTCTGATGGATTTTCTTTTTTTTGCAGCCTAAAGATGCCCTGTTTCACTTGAGAGCTCCTTTGACCGCATGTTGTGGGTTCACAGCAACAGCTTCCAAATGCGAATGCCACACCTGAAATCAACTCCAGATGTTTAACCTGCTTAATTGATGATGAAATAACGAAGGCATAGCCCACACCTGTCCATGAAACAGCTTTTGAGTCAATTGTCCAACTACTTTTGGTCCCTTGAAAAAGAGGTATATAGAACGCCAGTGCATCTGAAGAACAAGTCCTTGTAATGTAATAAACTGCAGTTGAAATTAACTCCTTTCAATGTACTGGGTGTACAATAATGTTGCCCTAATAGGGTTAGGGGACTAGTACTTAATGCCAACGGCACCATTATTAATTAGTACAGACCAAAGTCCCATATAAGGATAAAAACAGGGTACAGCGACCCATAAAGCAGACTCACTTTTTTTCTCCTGGAGTATCCAACAGTAGATGATTGATAGGCGTGCAATCTCCCAGGTAGACAGCAGGAACAGGTAGGAAAAATGGCAGTGCACTGCCATTTTCCTACCTGTCCTTGAAAAAGAGGGGCTACATATTAAAGAGATGTAATTCCTAAACTCTTCCTCCAATATGGATGTGAACACCCTCAAATTAAAGCTGATAGACTGCACTTTAAGCCCATACTCATTATTTAACTGTAACTTGAATTTATTTTGGTACACAGCCAAAATAACCAAACTTGTATCAGTGTCCAATTATTTCCGGACCTAACTGTATGACCGCTGCAGTTGAGCCCGATTTTGGGGGTCCCGTGCACCTTCCTCCGATGTCCTCCGTTGGGTCCTGGAAGTTAGAGGGGGGAGAGCCGATGTTCCTACCACAGTATTGTAACCTCCTCTGAAGTGTTCGTCCTTTGGGCGGTGTGCGTAGGGGATTCACACTCGTTGCTGGAGCTACTGCGGTTGGCGTTCTCTGTTGAACCCGGAAGTGATGTCAGGTGTGACGTTGTCCTGTCATGTGGGCGGGGAATCCCCATGTCAGTCAGCTGCACATCTTAGCATTAAAAACAGACACCGTTAGCTTATGGGATGTCTATTTAGTGCTGGAACTGGCAAACAAGCAATCGAAGGCTAAGGCTAAGTCCCCGCTAGCGCTGAGCGGGCGGCGCTTGCGGCGGGGACGTACATACATCTATATATATAGTTTTGAAAACCTTGGATGTGAGTGTCTGGAGACCATTTGATTGGTCCGTCGGTCCACCCGCCCTCCCACGGCTCTCATTGGCCGGTGTGTCTGCCCCCTCACGGCTCTCAATGGCCCCCCAGAGCACGCTCTCTCCTGCTCTCTCCTCCCACAGGCTGCTCCTTTCCCCGGCTCTCACCCTTCCCCGGCTCTCACCTCCCACAGGTCACTCCCTTCCCCCTGCTCTCACCCTTCCCCGGCTCTCATCTACCCCCCGGCTCTCACCTCCCACAGGCCGCTCTCTTCCCCGGCTCTCACCCTTCCCCGGCTCTCACCCTTCCCCAGGTCTCACCCTTCCCCCGGCTCTCACCCTTCCCCTGGCTCTCACCCTTCCCCCGGCTCTCACCTCCCACAGGCTTCTCCCTTCCCCAGCTCTCCCTCCCACACACCGCTCCCACTCCACCGCTCCCACTCCAAATCCCCCCCCCACTCCAAATACCCCCCCACACACCAAATCCCCTCCCCCACTCCAAATCCCCTCCCCCCACTCCAAATCCCCCCCCACTCCAAATCCCCCCCCCCTCACACACACAGAGCACGCTCTCTGCGGCTCTCACTTCCCCCAGCTCCCCATCCCCGAGAGCGCTCCTCCGCCTCTTCCGTGAAGGGCATGTTCAATGGTGGGGCACAGCACATCCTCACCGTAGCGTCTCAGCCTCTCCGGGGGTCACGGACACTGCTGAGGAGCCCGAGGTGGAGGAGGAGGGCGGCCGGTACCCGGAGGAAGAGGAGTAGCATGGCCGGGTGCAAGGTGAGGAAACGCAGGGGAATGGGTTCTTTCATGTTTCCCTGACTCCCCCCACTCCCTGCCTTTGCACCCCCCTCCCTGCCCTTTGCGCCCCACTCCCTGCCCTTTGCGCCCCCCTCCCTGCCCTTTGCGCCCCCCTCCCTGCCCTTTGCGCCCCCTCCCTGCCCTTTGCGCCCCCTCCCTGCCCTTTGCGCTCCCCCTCCCAGCATTTTGCGACCCCACTCCCAGCCCTTTGCGACCCCCCTCCCAGCCCTTTGCGACTCCCCTCCCAGCCCTTCGTGCCCCCCCTCCCTGCCCTTTGCCCCCCCCTCCCTGCCCTTCGCCCCCCCGCTCCCTGCCCTTCACCCCCCCCCTCTGCCCTTCGCCCCCCCCTCCCTGCCCTTCGCCCCCCCCTCCCTGCCCTTCGCCCCCGCTCCCTGCCTTCGACCCCCCTCTCTGCCCTTTGCCCCCCCTCCCTGCCCTTCGCCCCCCCCTCCCTGCCCTTTGCCCCCGCTCCCTGCCTTCGACCCCCCTCTCTGCCCTTTGCCCCCCCTCCCTGCCCTTCGCCCCCCCTCCCTGCCCTTCGCCCCCCCCTCCATGCCCTTCGCCCCCCCCTCCCTGCCCTTTGCCCCACCCCTCCCTGCCCTTCGCCCCCCCTCTCTGCCCTATGCCCCCCTCCCTGCCCTTTGCTCCCCCCTGCCCTTCGCCCCCCTCTCCCTGCCCTTCACCCCCCCTCCCTGCCCATCGCCCCCCCCTGCCCTTTGCCCCTCCCCTGCCCTTCGCCCCCCCCTCCCTGCCCTTCGCCCCCCCCCTCCCTGCCCTTGGCCCCCATCCCTGCCCTTTGCCCCCCCTCCCTGCCCTTTGCCCTCCCTTCCCTGCCTTTCGCCCCCCCCTCCCTGCCCTTCGCCCCCCCTCCCTGCCCTTCGCCCCCCTCCCTGACCATCGCCCCCCCTCCCTTCCCTTCATGCCCCCCCTCCCTGCCCTTCACCCCCCACCTGCCTTTCGCCCCCCCCCCCTCCCTGCCCTTCGCCCTCCCCTCCCTGCCCTTCACCCCCCCTCCCTGCCCTTCGCCCCCCCCCTCCCTGCCCATCGCTCCCCCCTCCCTACCCTTTGCCCCCCCTCCCTTCCCTTCGCCCCCCCTCCCTGCTCTTCGCCCCCCCTTGCCCTTCGCCCCCCCTCCCTGCCCTTCGCCCCCCCCTCCCTGCCCTTCGCCCCCACCCCCTCCCTGCCCTTCGCCCCCCCTGCCCTTCGCCCCCCCATCCCTGCCCTTCGCCCCCCCCTGCCCATCACCCCCCCTCCCTGCCCTTCGCCCCCCCCTCCCTGCCCTTCGCCCCCCCTCCCTGCCCCTTGCCCCCCCCTCCCTGCCCTTCGCCCCCCTCCCCCCTTTGCCCGCCCTCCCCTTTGCCCCACTCCTCCCCTTTGCCCCCCCTCCCTTTTCCCCCCCCTCCCCTTTGCCCCCCCTCCTTGCCCCCCCCCCCCTCCTTGCCCCCCCCCCTCCTTGCCCCCCCTCCCCTTTGCCCCTCCCGCTCCCTGCCCTTTGCCCCCCCCTCCCAGCCCTTTGCCCCCCTTCCCTTCCCTTTGCCCCCCTTCCCTGCCCTTTGCCCCCCCTCCCTGCCCTTCGCCCCCCCTCCCTGCCCTTCACCCCCTCCCTGCCCTTCAACCCCCCTCCCTGCCCTTCGCCCCCCCCTCCCTTCCCTTCACCCCCCCTCCCTGCCCTTCACACCCCTCCCTGCCCTTCGCCCCCCCCTCCCTGCCCTTCATCCCCCCCTCTGGCCCTTCATCCCCCCCTCCCTGCCCTTAGCCCCCCACTCCCTGCCTTTCGCCCCCCTGCCTTTCGCCCCCCCCTCCCTGCCCTTTGCCCTCCCTCCCTGCACTTCGCCCCCCCCTCCCTGCCTTCGCCCCCCCCTCCCTGCCCTTCGCCCCCCCCTCCTTGCCCTTCGCCCCACCCTCCTTGCCCTTCGCCCCCCCCTCCCTGCCATTCGCCCCCCCCCTCCCTGCCCTTAGCCCCCCCTCCCTGCCCTTCACCCCTGCCCCCCTCCCTGCCCTTCGCACCCCCCCTGCCCTTCGCCCCCCCCCTCCCCTGCCCTTCACCCCCACTCCCTGCCCTTCGCCCCCCCTCCCTGCCCTTCGCCCCCCCCTCCCTGCCCTTCGCCCCCCCCTCCCAGCCCTTCGCCCCCCCTCCCTGCCCTTCGCCCCCCTCCCCTTGGCCCCCCCTCCCCGCCCTTGGCCCCCCTCCCCTTGGCCCCCCCTCCCCTTTGCCCCCCCCTCCCCTTTGCCCCCCTCCTCCCCTTTCCCCCCCCCTCCCTTTTGCCCCCCTTTCCCTGCCCTTTGCCCACCCCTCCCTGCCCTTCGCCCCCCCCTCTCTGCCATATGCCCTCCCTCTCTTCCCTTCGCCCCCCTCCCTGCCCTTTGCCCCCTCTCCCTGCCCTTCGCCCCCCTCTCCCTGCCCTTCGCCCCCCCTCCTGCCCTTTGCCCCCCCCTGCCCTTCGCCCCCCCCCTGCCCTTCGTCCCCCTTCCCTGCCCTTCGCCCCCCCTCCCTGCCCTTTGCCCCTCCCTCCCTGCCCTTCGCCCCCCCCTCCTGCCCTTTGCCCTCCCTTCCCTGCCCTTCGCCCTCCCTTCCCTGCCCTTCGCCCCCCTCCCTGCCCTTCGCCCCCCCCTGCCCTTCACACCCCCTCCTCCCTGCCCTTCGCACCCCCCTCCCTGCCCTTCGACCCCTCTCCCTGCCCTTTGCCCCCCCTCCCTGCCCTTCGCCCCCCACCCTGCCCTTAGCCCCCCCCTGCCTTTCGCCCCCCTGCCTTTGCCCCCCCCCCTCCCTGCCTTCGCCCTCCCCTCCCTGCCCTTCGCCCCCCCATCCCTGCCCTTCGCCCCCCCCTCGCTGCCCTTCGCCCCCCCCTCCCTGCCCTTCGCCCTCCCCCTCCCCTTGGCCCCCCCTCCCCCTTTGCCCCCCCTCCCCTTTGCCCCCCTCCTCCCTTTTGCCCCCCCCTCCCCTTTGCCCCCCCTCCCCTTTGCCCCCCCTTCCCCTTTGCCCCCCCTCTTTGCCCCCCCTCCTTGCCCCCCCTCCTTGCCCCCCTGCACCCTGCCCTTTGCCCCCCCTGCCCTTTGTCCCTCCTTCCCCTTTGCCCCCCTCCCCTTTGCCCCCCTCCCATTTGCCCCCCTCCTCTCCTTTGCCCCCCCCTCCCCTTTGCCCCCACCTCCCCTTTGCCCCCCCTCTCCCCTTTGCCCCCAACCTCCCCTTTGCCCCCCCTCTCCCCTTTGCCCCCCCTCCCCTTTGCCCCTCCTCCTTGCACCCCTCCCCTTTGCCCCCCCTGCTCCCTGCCCTTTGCCCCCCCTCCCTGCCCTTTGCCCCCCCTGCCCTTTGTCCCCCCATCCCTGCCCTTTTCCCCCCTCCCTGCCCTTCGCCCCCCCTCCCTGCCCTTCGTCCCCCCCCTCCCTGCCCTTTGCCCCCCCTCCCTGCCCTTTGCCCCCCCTCCCTGCCCTTCGTCCCCCCCCTCCCTGCCTTTTGCCCCCCCCTCCCTGCCCTTTGCCCCCCCTCCCTGCCCTTTGCCCGCCCCTCCCTGCCCTTCGCCCCCCCGCACCTCCCTGCCCATCGCCCCCCCCGCAGCTCCCTGCCCATCGCCCCCCCCGCACCTCCCTGCCCATCGCCCCCCTGCACCTCCCTGCCCATCGCACTGCCCTTCGCCATGCCTGCGCCCCCTGCCCCCCTCCTCCCCTTTGCCCCCCCTCCCCTTTGCCCCCCTTCCCCTTTGCCCCCCCCTCTTTGCCCCCCCTCCTTGCCCCCCCTCCCCTTTGCCCCCCCTGCTCCCTGCCCTTTGCCCCCACCCTCCCTGCCCTTTGCTCCCCCTCCCCTTTGCCCCCCCTCCTTGCCCCCCCTCCCCTTTGCCCCCCGCTCCTTGCCCTTTGCCCCCCCTTCTTGCCCTTTGCCCCCCTCCCTGCCCTTTGCCCCCCTGCCCTTTGTCCCCCCCTCCCTGCCCTTTCCCCCCCCCTCCCCTTTGCCCCCCCTCCCCTTTGCCCCCCTCCCTTTTGCCCCCCCCTCCTTTCCCCCCCTCCCTTTTGCCCCCCCTCCTTGCCCCCCCTCCTTGCTTCCCCTTCCCCTTTGCCCCCCGCTCCCTGCCCTTTGCCCCCCCTCCCTGCCCTTTGCCCCCGCTGCCCTTTGTCCCCCCTCCCTGCCCTTCACCCCCCCTCCCTGCCCTTCACCCCCCCTGCCCTTCGCCCCCCCTCCCTGCTCTTTGCCCCCCCTCCCTGCCCTTCGCCCCCCCCTCCCTGCCCTTTGCCCCCCCCTCCTTGCCCTTCGCCCCCCCTCCCTGCCCTTCGCACCCCCCTCCCTGCCCTTCGCACCCCCTCCCTGCCCTTCTCCCCCCCCTCCCTGCCCTTCGCCCCCCCTCTCTGCCCTTCGCACCCCCCTCCCTGCCGTTCGCACCCCCTCCCTGCCCTTCTCCCCCCCCTCCCTGCCCTTCGCCCCCCCTCTCTGCCCTTCGCCCCCCCTCCCTGCCCTTCGCCCCCCCTCCCTGCCTTTCGCCCCCCCTCCCTGCCCTTCGCCCCCCCCCCTCCCTGCCCTTCGCCCCCCCCCCTCCCTGCCCTTCGCCCCCCCCCCCTCCCTGCCCTTCGCCCCCCCCCCCTCCCTGCCCTTTGCCCCCCCCTCCCTGCCCTTCGCCCCCCCCTCCCTGCCCTTCGCCCTCCCCCTCCCCTTGGCCCCCCCTCCCCCTTTGCCCCCCCTCCCCTTTGCCCCCCTCCTCTCCTTTGCCCCCCCTCCCCTTTGCCCCCCCTCCCCTTTGCCCCCCCTCTTTGCCCCCCCTCCTTGCCCCCCCCTCCCCTTTGCCCCCCCTGCACCATGCCCTTTGCCCCCCCTTCCCCTTTGCCCCCCCTCCCCTTTGCCCCCCTCCCCTTTGCCCCCCTACTCTCCTTTGCCCCCCCTCCCCTTTGCCCCCCACCTCCCCTTTGCCCCCCCTCTCCCCTTTGCCCCCCACCTCCCCTTTGCCCCCCCTCTCCCCTTTGCCCCTCCTCCTTGCCCCCCTCACCTTTGCCCCCCCCGCTCCCTGCCCTTTGCCCCCCCTCCCTGCCCTTTGCCCCCCCTGCCCTTTGTCCCCCCTCCCTGCCCTTTTCCCCCCTCCCTGCCCTTCGCCCCCCCTCCCTGCCCTTCGTCCCCCCCCTCCCTGCCCTTTGCCCCCCCTCCCTGCCCTTCGCCCCCCCTCCCTGCCCTTCGTCCCCCCCTCCCTGCCTTTTGCCCCCCCCTCCCTGCCCTTTGCCCCCCCTCCCTGCCCTTTGCCCGCCCCACCCTGCCCTTCGCCCCCCCGCACCTCCCTGCCCATCGCCCCCCCGCACCTCCCTGCCCATCGCCCCCCGCAGCTCCCTGCCCATCGCCCCCCCCGCACCTCCCTGCCCATCGCCCCCCTGCACCTCCCTGCCCATCGCACTGCCCTTCGCCCTGCCTGCCCCCCCTGCCCCCCTCCTCCCCTTGGCCCCCCCTCCCCTTTGCCCCCCCTCCCCTTTGCCCCCCCCTCTTTGCCCCCCCTCCTTGCCCCCCTTCCCTTTTGCCCCCCCTGCTCCCTGCCCTTTGCCCCCACCCTCCCTGCCCTTTGCCCCCCCTCCCCTTTGCCCCCCCTCCCCTTTGCCCCCCTCCTCCCCTTTGCCCCCCTCCTCCCCTTTGCCCCCCCTCCCCTTTGCCCCCCACCTCCCCTTTGCCCCCCTCTCCCCTTTGCCCCCCACCTCCCCTTTGCCCCCCCTCTCCCATTTGCCCCCCACCTCCCCTTTGCCCCCCCTCTCCCATTTGCCCCCCCTCCCCTTTGCCCCCCTCCCCTTTGCCCCCCCTCCTTGCCCCCCCTCCCCTTTGCCCCCCCGCTCCCTGCCCTTTGCCCCCCTCCCTGCCCTTTGCCCCCCCTGCCCTTTGTCCCCCCCTCCCTGCCCTTTTCCCCCCTCCCTGCCCTTTGCCCCCCTCCCTGCCCTTCGTCCCCCCCCTCCCTGCCCTTTGCCCCCCCTCCCTGCCCTTTGCCCCCCCTCCCTGCCCTTCGTCCCCCCCTCCCTGCCCTTTGCCCCCCCCTCCCTGCCCTTTGCCCCCCCTCCCTGCCCTTTGCCCGCCCCTCCCTGCCCTTCGCCCCCCCGCACCTCCCTGCCCATCGCCCCCCCCGCAGCTCCCTGCCCATCGCCCCCCCCGCACCTCCCTGCCCATCGCCCCCCGCACCTCCCTGCCCATCGCACTGCCCTTCGCCCTGCCTGCCCCCCCTGCCCCCCTCCTCCCCTTTGCCCCCCCTCCCCTTTGCCCCCCCTCCCCTTTGCCCCCCCCTCCTTGCCCCCCCTCCCCTTTGCCCCCCCTGCTCCCTGCCCTTTGCCCCCACCCTCCCTGCCCTTTGCCCCCCCTCCCCTTTGCCCCCCCTCCCCTTTGCCCCCCCTCCCCTTTGCCCCCCTCCTCCCCTTTGCCCCCCTCCTCCCCTTTGCCCCCCCCTCCCCTTTGCCCCCCACCTCCCCTTTGCCCCCTCTCCCCTTTGCCCCCTCTCCCCTTTGCCCCCCACCTCCCCTTTGCCCCCCCCTCTCCCATTTGCCCCCCACCTCCCCTTTGCCCCCCTCTCCCATTTGCCCCCCCTCCCCTTTGCCCCCCCTCCCCTTTGCCCCCCCCTCCTTGCCCCCCTCCCCTTTGCCCCCCCGCTCCCTGCCCTTTGCCCCCCCTCCCTGCCCTTTGCCCCCCCTCCCTGCCCTTTGCCCCCCTCCCTGCCCTTTGCCCCCCCTTCCCTTTGCCCCCCCTCCCTGCCCTTCGCCCCCCCTCCCTGCCCTTCGCCCCCCCCCTCCCTGCCCTTTGCCCCCCCCTCCCTGCCCTTTGCCCCCCCCTCACTGCCCTTCGCCCCCCGCACCTCCCTGCCCATCGCCCCCCCTGCCCTTCGCCCCCCCCTCCCTGCCCTTCGCCCCCCTTCCCTGCCCTTCGCCCCCTCCCTGCCCTTCGCCCCCACCCCCCTCCCTGCCCTTCACCCCCCCTGCCCTTGGCCCCCGATCCCTGCCCTTCGCCTCCCCCTCCCTGCCCTTCGCCCCCCCCTCCCTGCCCTTCGCCCCCCCTCCCTGCTCTTCGCCCTCCCCCTCCCCTTGGCCCCCCCTCCCCTTTGCCCCCCCTCCCCTTTGCCCCCCTCCTCCCCTTTGCCCCCCTCCCCTTTGCCCCCCTCCCCTTTGCCCCCCCCCTCCTTTCCCCCCTCCCTTTTGCCCCCCCTCCTTGCCCCCCCTCCTTGCCTCCCCTTCCCCATTGCCCCCCGCTCCCTGCCCTTTGCCCCCCCTCCCTGCCCTTTTCCCCCGCTGCCCTTTGTCCCCCCTCCCTGCCCTTCACCCCCCCTCCCTGCCCTTCACCCCCCCCTGCCCTTCGCCCCCCCTCCCTGCCCTTCGCCCCCACTCCCTGCCCTTCGCCCCCCCCTCCCTGCCCTTCGCCCCCCCCCTCCCTGCCCTTTGCCCCCCCTCCCTGCCCTTCGCCCCCCTCCCTGCCCTTCGCACCCCCCTCCCTGCCCTTCGCACCCCCTCCCTGCCTTTCGCCCCCCCCCTCCCTGCCTTTCGCCCCCCCCCCTCCCTGCCCTTCGCCCCCCCCTCCCTGCCCTTCGCCCCCCCCCCTCCCTGCCCTTCGCCCTCCCCCTCCCCTTGGCCCCCCCTCCCCTTTGCCCCCCCTCCCCTTTGCCCCCCTCCTCCCTTTTGCCCCCCCCCCCTTTGCCCCCCTCCCCTTTGCCCCCCTCCCTTTTGCCCCCCCCCTCCTTTCCCCCCCCTTCTTTCCCCCCTCCCTTCTCCCCCCCTCCCTGCCCTTCGCCCCCCCTCTCTGCCCTTCGCCCCCCCCTCCCTGCCCTTCGCCCCCCATCCCTGCCCTTCGCCTCCCCCTCCCTGCCCTTCGCCCCCCCCTCCCTGCCCTTCGCCCCCCCTCCCTGCTCTTCGCCCTCCCCTCCCCTTGGCCCCCCCTCCCCTTTGCCCCCCCTCCCCTTTGCCCCCCTCCTCCCCTTTGCCCCCCCCCCCTTTGCCCCCCTCCCCTTTGCCCCCCTCCCTTTTGCCCCCCCCTCCTTTCCCCCCCCCCTCCTTTCCCCCCTCCCTTTTGCCCCCCCTCCTTGCCCCCCCTCCTTGCCTCCCCTTCCCCATTGCCCCCCGCTCCCTGCCCTTTGCCCCCCCTCCCTGCCCTTTTCCCCCGCTGCCCTTTGTCCCCCCTCCCTGCCCTTCACCCCCCCTCCCTGCCCTTCACCCCCCCCTGCCCTTCGCCCCCCCTCCCTGCCCTTTGCCCCCACTCCCTGCCCTTCGCCCCCCCTCCCTGCCCTTCGCCCCCCCCCTCCCTGCCCTTCGCCCCCCCTCCCTGCCCTTCGCACCCCCCTCCCTGCCCTTCGCACCCCCTCCCTGCCCTTCTCCCCCCCCTCCCTGCCCTTCGCCCCCCCTCTCTGCCCTTCGCCCCCCCTCTCTGCCCTTCGCCCCCCCCTCCCTGCCCTTCGCCCCCCCCTCCCTGCCCTTCGCCCCCCCTCCCTGCCCTTCGCCCCCCCTCCCTGCCTTTCGCCCCCCCCTCCCTGCCCTTCGCCCCCCCCCTCCCTGCCCTTCGCCCCCCCCCCTCCCTGCCCTTCGCCCCCCCCCCTCCCTGCCCTTCGCCCCCCCCTCCCTGCCCTTCGCCCCCCCCCCCTCCCTGCCCTTCGCCCCCCCCCCTCCCTGCCCTTCGCCCCCCCCTCCCTACCCTTCGCCCTCCCCCTCCCCTTGGCCCCCCCTCCCCCTTTGCCCCCCCTCCCCTTTGTCCCCCTCCTCCCCTTTGCCCCCCTCCTCCCCTTTGCCCCCCCTCCCCTTTGCCCCCCCCTCCCCTTTGCCCCCCCTCCCATTTGCCCACCCTCCCCTTTGCCCCCCATCCTTGCCCCCCTCCCCTTTGCCCCCCCTGCTCCCTGCCCTTTGCCCCCACCCTCCCTGCCCTTTGCCCCCCCTGCCCATTGCCCCCCCTGCCCTTTGCCCCCCCTCCCCGTTGCCTCCCCTCCCCTTTGCCCCCCTCCTTCCCTTTGCCCCCCCTCCCCTTTGCCCCCCACCTCCCCTTTGCCCCCCACCTCCCCTTTGCCCCCCCTCTCCCCTTTGCCCCCCCCTCTCCCCTTTGAACCCCACCTCCCCTTTGCCCCCCCCTCTCCCCTTTGCCCCCCACCTCCCCTTTGCCCCCCCCCTCCCCTTTGCCCCCCCTCCCCTTTGCCCCCCCCTCTCCCCTTTGCCCCCCCTCCCTTTTGCCCCCCCCTCCTTGCCCCCGACTCCCCTTTGCCCCCCCCGCTCACTGCCCTTTGCCCCCCTCCCTGCCCTTTGCCCCCCTCTCTGCCCTTTGCCCCCTGCCCTTTGTCCCCCCTCCCTGCCCTTTGCCCCCCCTCCCTGCCATTCGCGCCCCTCCCTGCCCTTTGTCCCCCCCTCCCTGCCCATGTTGATGCTGGAGTATAAATGCATTGCACAGTGTAACCATGTTGATGCTGGATTATAAATGCATTGCATAGTGTAACCATGTTGATGCTGGAGTATAAATGCATTGCACAGTGTAACCATGTTGATGCTGGATTATAAATGTATTGCATAGTGTATCCATGTTGATGCTGGAGTATAAATAAATTGCATAGTGTAACCATGTTGATGCTGGAGTATAAATGCATTGCACAGTGTAACCATGTTGATGCTGGATTATAAATGCATTGCACAGTGTAACCATGTTGATGCTGGATTATAAATGCATTGTATAGTGTAACCATGTTGATGCTGGAGTATAAATGCATTGCGCAGTGTAACCACGTTGATGCTGGAGTATAAATGCATTGCATAGTGTAACCACGTTGATGCTGGATTATAAATGCATTGCGCAGTGTAACCATGTTGATGCTGGATTATAAATGCATTGCACAGTGTAACCATGTTGATGCTGGAGTATAAATACATTGCACAGTGTAACCATGTTGATGCTGGAGTATAAATGCATTGCATGGTGTAACCATGTTGATGCTGGAGTATAAATGCATTGCATGGTGTAACCATGTTGATACTGGAGTATAAATGCATTGCACAGTGTAACCATCGTGATGCTGGATTATAAATGCATTGCACAGTGTAACCATGTTGATGCTGGAGTATAAATAAATTGCATAGTGTAACCATGTTGATGCTGGAGTATAAATGCATTGCATAGTGTAACCATGTTGATGCTGGAGTATAAATGCATTGCACAGTGTTACCATGTTGATGCTGGAGTATAAATGCATTGCACAGTGTAACCATGTTGATGCTGGAGTATAAATAAATTGCATAGTGTAACCATGTTGATGCTGGAGTATAAATGCATTGCACAGTGTAACCATGTTGATGCTGGAGTATAAATGCATTGCACAGTGTAACCACGTTGATGCTGGATTATAAATGCATTGCATGGTGTATCCATGTTGATGCTGGATTATAAATGCATTGCATGGTATAACCACGTTGACGCTGGATTATAAATGCATTGCATAGTATAACCATGTTGATGCTGGAGTATAAATGCATTGCACAGTGTAACCATGTTGACGCTGGATTATAAATGCATTGCACAGTGTAACCATGTTGATGCTGGAGTATAAATGCATTGCACAGTGTAACCATGTTGATGCTGGATTATAAATGCATTGCACAGTGTAACCATGTTGATGCTGGATTATAAATGCATTGCACAGTGTAACCATGTTGATGCTGGAGTATAAATGCATTGCACAGTGTAACCATGTTGATGCTGGATTATAAATGCATTGCACAGTGTAACCATGTTGATGCTGGAGTATAAATGCATTGCACAGTGTAACCATGTTGATGCTGGATTATAAATGCATTGCACGGTGTAACCATGTTGATGCTGGAGTATAAATGCATTGCACAGTGTAACCATGTTGATGCTGGAGTATAAATGCATTGCACAGTGTAACCATGTTGATGCTGGAGTATAAATGCATTGCATAGTGTAACCATGTTGATGCTGGAGTATAAATGCATTGCACGGTGTAACCATGTTGATGCTGGATTATAAATGCATTGCACGGTGTAACCATGTTGATGCTGGAGAATAAATGCATTGCACAGTGTAACCATGTTGATGCTGGATTATAAATGCATTGCACAGTGTAACCATGTTGATGCTGGAGTATAAATGCATTGCATAGTGTAACCATGTTGATGCTGGATTATAAATGCATTGCACGGTGTAACCATGTTGATGCTGGAGTATAAATGCATTGCGCGGTGTAACCATGTTGATGCTGAAGTATAAATGCATTGCATAGTGTAACCATGTTGATGCTGGATTATAAATGCATTGCGCAGTGTAACCATGTTGATGCTGGAGTATAAATGCATTGCATAGTGTAACCATGTTGATGCTGGAGTATAAATGCATTGCATGGTGTAACCATGTTGATGCTGGAGTATAAATGCATTGCATGGTGTAACCATGTTGATGCTGGAGTATAAATGCATTGTATAGTGTAACCATGTTGATGCTGGATTATAAATGCACTGCACAGTGTAACCATGTTGATGCTGGATTATAAATGCATTGCACAGTGTAACCATGTTGATGCTGGAGTATAAATGCACTGCACAGTGTAACCATGTTGATGCTGGAGTATAAATAAATTGCATAGTGTAACCATGTTGATGCTGGATTATAAATGCATTGCATGGTGTATCCATGTTGATGCTGGTGTATAAATGCATTGCACGGTGTAACCATGTTGATGCTGGATTATAAATGCATTGCACAGTGTAACCATGTTGATGCTGGATTATAAATGCATTGCATGGTGTAACCATGTTGATGCTGGAGTATAAATGCATTGTATAGTGTAACCATGTTGATGCTGGATTATAAATGCACTGCACAGTGTAACCATGTTGATGCTGGATTATAAATGCATTGCACAGTGTAACCATGTTGATGCTGGAGTATAAATGCACTGCACAGTGTAACCATGTTGATGCTGGAGTATAAATAAATTGCATAGTGTAACCATGTTGATGCTGGATTATAAATGCATTGCATGGTGTATCCATGTTGATGCTGGTGTATAAATGCATTGCACGGTGTAACCATGTTGATGCTGGATTATAAATGCATTGCACAGTGTAACCATGTTGATGCTGGATTATAAATGCATTGCATGGTGTAACCATGTTGACGCTGGAGTATAAATGCATTGCATGGTGTAACCATGTTGATGCTGGATTATAAATGCATTGCACAGTGTAACCATGTTGATGCTGGATTATAAATGCACTGCACAGTGTAACCATGTTGATGCTGGATTATAAATGCATTGCACAGTGTAACCATGTTGATGCTGGAGTATAAATGCACTGCACAGTGTAACCATGTTGATGCTGGAGTATAAATAAATTGCATAGTGTAACCATGTTGATGCTGGATTATAAATGCATTGCATGGTGTATCCATGTTGATGCTGGTGTATAAATGCATTGCACAGTGTAACCATGTTGATGCTGGATTATAAATGCATTGCACAGTGTAACCATGTTGATGCTGGATTATAAATGCATTGCATGGTGTAACCATGTTGATGCTGGAGTATAAATGCATTGCATAGTGTAACCATGTTGATGCTGGATTATAAATGCATTGCACGGTGTAACCATGTTGATGCTGGAGTATAAATGCATTGCATGGTGTAACCATGTTGATGCTGGAGTATAAATGCATTGTATAGTGTAACCATGTTGATGCTGGATTATAAATGCACTGCACAGTGTAACCATGTTGATGCTGGATTATAAATGCATTGCACAGTGTAACCATGTTGATGCTGGAGTATAAATGCACTGCACAGTGTAACCATGTTGATGCTGGAGTATAAATAAATTGCATAGTGTAACCATGTTGATGCTGGATTATAAATGCATTGCATGGTGTATCCATGTTGATGCTGGTGTATAAATGCATTGCACAGTGTAACCATGTTGATGCTGGATTATAAATGCATTGCACAGTGTAACCATGTTGATGCTGGATTATAAATGCATTGCATGGTGTAACCATGTTGACGCTGGAGTATAAATGCATTGCATAGTGTAACCATGTTGATGCTGTATTATAAATGCATTGCACGGTGTAACCATGTTGATGCTGGATTATAAATGCATTGCACAGTGTAACCATGTTGATGCTGGATTATAAATGCATTGCATGGTGTAACCATGTTGACGCTGGAGTATAAATGCATTGCATAGTGTAACCATGTTGATGCTGGATTATAAATGCATTGCACGGTGTAACCATGTTGATGCTGGATTATAAATGCATTGCATAGTGTAACCATGTTGATGCTGGATTATAAATGCATTGCATAGTGAAACCATGTTGATGCTGGATTATAAATGCATTGCACAGTGTAACCATGTTGATGCTGGAGTATAAATGCATTGCACAGTGTAACCATGTTGATTCTGGAGTATAAATGCATTGCATAGTGAAACCATGTTGATGCTGGATTATAAATGCATTGCACAGTGTAACCATGTTGATGCTGGAGTATAAATGCATTGTATAGTGTAACCATGTTGATGCTGGATTATAAATGCACTGCACAGTGTAACCATGTTGATGCTGGATTATAAATGCATTGCACAGTGTAACCATGTTGATGCTGGAGTATAAATGCACTGCACAGGGTAACCATGTTGATGCTGGAGTATAAATAAATTGCATAGTGTAACCATGTTGATGCTGGATTATAAATGCATTGCATGGTGTATCCATGTTGATGCTGGTGTATAAATGCATTGCACGGTGTAACCATGTTGATGCTGGATTATAAATGCATTGCACAGTGTAACCATGTTGATGCTGGATTATAAATGCATTGCATGGTGTAACCATGTTGACGCTGGAGTATAAATGCATTGCATGGTGTAACCATGTTGATGCTGGATTATAAATGCATTGCATAGTGTAACCATGTTGATGCTGGATTATAAATGCACAGCACAGTGTAACCATGTTGATGCTGGATTATAAATGCATTGCACAGTGTAACCATGTTGATGCTGGAGTATAAATGCACTGCACAGTGTAACCATGTTGATGCTGGAGTATAAATAAATTGCATAGTGTAACCATGTTGATGCTGGATTATAAATGCATTGCATGGTGTATCCATGTTGATGCTGGTGTATAAATGCATTGCACAGTGTAACCATGTTGATGCTGGATTATAAATGCACTGCACAGTGTAACCATGTTGATGCTGGATTATAAATGCATTGCATGGTGTAACCATGTTGACGCTGGAGTATAAATGCATTGCATAGTGTAACCATGTTGATGCTGGATTATAAATGCATTGCACGGTGTAACCATGTTGATGCTGGAGTATAAATGCATTGCATGGTGTAACCATGTTGATGCTGGAGTATAAATGCATTGTATAGTGTAACCATGTTGATGCTGGATTATAAATGCACTGCACAGTGTAACCATGTTGATGCTGGATTATAAATGCATTGCACAGTGTAACCATGTTGATGCTGGAGTATAAATGCACTGCACAGTGTAACCATGTTGATGCTGGAGTATAAATAAATTGCATAGTGTAACCATGTTGATGCTGGATTATAAATGCATTGCATGGTGTATCCATGTTGATGCTGGTGTATAAATGCATTGCACAGTGTAACCATGTTGATGCTGGATTATAAATGCATTGCACAGTGTAACCATGTTGATGCTGGATTATAAATGCATTGCATGGTGTAACCATGTTGACGCTGGAGTATAAATGCATTGCATAGTGCAACCATGTTGATGCTGGATTATAAATGCATTGCACGGTGTAACCATGTTGATGCTGGATTATAAATGCATTGCACAGTGTAACCATGTTGATGCTGGATTATAAATGCATTGCATGGTGTAACCATGTTGACGCTGGAGTATAAATGCATTGCATAGTGTAACCATGTTGATGCTGGATTATAAATGCATTGCACGGTGTAACCATGTTGATGCTGGATTATAAATGCATTGCATAGTGTAACCATGTTGATGCTGGATTATAAATGCATTGCATAGTGAAACCATGTTGATGCTGGATTATAAATGCATTGCACAGTGTAACCATGTTGATGCTGGAGTATAAATGCATTGCACAGTGTAACCATGTTGATTCTGGAGTATAAATGCATTGCATAGTGAAACCATGTTGATGCTGGATTATAAATGCATTGCACAGTGTAACCATGTTGATGCTGGATTATAAATGCATTGCACAGTGTAACCATGTTGATGCTGGATTATAAATGAATTGCATAGTGTAACCATGTTGATGCTGGATTATAAATGAATTGCATAGTGTAACCATGTTGATGCTGGATTATAAATGCATTGCACAGTGAAACCATGTTGATGCTGGATTATAAATTAATTGCATAGTGTAACCATGTTGATGCTGGAGTATAAATGCATTGCACAGTGTAACCATGTTGATGCTGGATTATAAATGCATTGCACAGTGTAACCATGTTGATGCTGGAGTATAAATGCATTGCATGGTGTAACCATGTTGATGCTGGATTATAAATGCATTGCACGGTGTAACCATGTTGATGCTGGTGTGTAAATGCATTGCACAGTGTAACCATGTTGATGCTGGATTATAAATGCATTGCATAGTGTAACCATGTTGATGCTGGATTATAAATGCATTGCATAGTGAAACCATGTTGATGCTGGATTATAAATGCATTGCACAGTGTAACCATGTTGATGCTGGAGTATAAATGCATTGCACAGTGTAACCATGTTGATTCTGGAGTATAAATGCATTGCATAGTGAAACCATGTTGATGCTGGATTATAAATGCATTGCACAGTGTAACCATGTTGATGCTGGATTATAAATGCATTGCACAGTGTAACCATGTTGATGCTGGATTATAAATGAATTGCATAGTGTAACCATGTTGATGCTGGATTATAAATGAATTGCATAGTGTAACCATGTTGATGCTGGATTATAAATGCATTGCACAGTGAAACCATGTTGATGCTGGATTATAAATGAATTGCATAGTGTAACCATGTTGATGCTGGAGTATAAATGCATTGCACAGTGTAACCATGTTGATGCTGGATTATAAATGCATTGCACAGTGTAACCATGTTGATGCTGGAGTATAAATGCATTGCATGGTGTAACCATGTTGATGCTGGATTATAAATGCATTGCACGGTGTAACCATGTTGATGCTGGTGTGTAAATGCATTGCACAGTGTAACCATGTTGATGCTGGAGTATAAATGCATTGCATAGTGTAACCATGTTGATGCTGGAGTATAAATGCATTGCACGGTGTAACCATGTTGATGCTGGAGTATAAATGCATTGCATGGTGTAACCATGTTGACGCTGGAGTATAAATGCATTGCATGGTGTAACCATGTTGATGCTGGATTATAAATGCATTGCATAGTGTAACCATGTTGATGCTGGATTATAAATGCACTGCACAGTGTAACCATGTTGATGCTGGAGTATAAATAAATTGCATAGTGTAACCATGTTGATGCTGGATTATAAATGCATTGCATGGTGTATCCATGTTGATGCTGGTGTATAAATGCATTGCACAGTGTAACCATGTTGATGCTGGATTATAAATGCATTGCACAGTGTAACCATGTTGATGCTGGATTATAAATGCATTGCATGGTGTAACCATGTTGATGCTGGAGTATAAATGCATTGCATAGTGTAACCATGTTGATGCTGGATTATAAATGCATTGCACGGTGTAACCATGTTGATGCTGGAGTATAAATGCATTGCATGGTGTAACCATGTTGATGCTGGAGTATAAATGAATTGTATAGTGTAACCATGTTGATGCTGGATTATAAATGCACTGCACAGTGTAACCATGTTGATGCTGGATTATAAATGCATTGCACAGTGTAACCATGTTGATGCTGGAGTATAAATGCACTGCACAGTGTAACCATGTTGATGCTGGAGTATAAATAAATTGCATCGTGTAACCATGTTGATGCTGGATTATAAATGCATTGCATGGTGTATCCATGTTGATGCTGGTGTATAAATGCATTGCACGGTGTAACCATGTTGATGCTGGATTATAAATGCATTGCACAGTGTAACCATGTTGATGCTGGATTATAAATGAATTGCATAGTGTAACCATGTTGATGCTGGATTATAAATGCATTGCACAGTGAAACCATGTTGATGCTGGATTATAAATGCATTGCACAGTGTAACCATGTTGATGCTGGATTATAAATGCATTGCACAGTGTAACCATGTTGATGCTGGATTATAAATGAATTGCATAGTGTAACCATGTTGATGCTGGATTATAAATGAATTGCATAGTGTAACCATGTTGATGCTGGATTATAAATGCATTGCACAGTGAAACCATGTTGATGCTGGATTATAAATGAATTGCATAGTGTAACCATGTTGATGCTGGAGTATAAATGCATTGCACAGTGTAACTTGTTGATGCTGGATTATAAATGCATTGCACAGTGTAACCATGTTGATGCTGGAGTATAAATGCATTGCATGGTGTAACCATGTTGATGCTGGATCATAAATGCATTGCACGTTGTAACCATGTTGATGCTGGTGTGTAAATGCATTGCACAGTGTAACCATGTTGATGCTGGAGTATAAATGCATTGCATAGTGTAACCATGTTGATGCTGGAGTATAAATGCATTGCACGGTGTAACCATGTTGATGCTGGAGTATAAATGCATTGCATGGTGTAACCATGTTGACGCTGGTGTATAAATGCATTGCATGGTGTAACCATGTTGATGCTGGATTATAAATGCATTGCATAGTGTAACCATGTTGATGCTGGATTATAAATGCACTGCACAGTGTAACCATGTTGATGCTGGAGTATAAATAAATTGCATAGTGTAACCATGTTGATGCTGGATTATAAATGCATTGCATGGTGTATCCATGTTGTTGCTGGTGTATAAATGCATTGCACAGTGTAACCATGTTGATGCTGGATTATAAATGCATTGCACAGTGTAACCATGTTGATGCTGGATTATAAATGCATTGCATGGTGTAACCATGTTGATGCTGGAGTATAAATGCATTGCATAGTGTAACCATGTTGATGCTGGATTATAAATGCATTGCACGGTGTAACCATGTTGATGCTGGAGTATAAATGCATTGCATGGTGTAACCATGTTGATGCTGGAGTATAAATGAATTGTATAGTGTAACCATGTTGATGCTGGATTATAAATGCACTGCACAGTGTAACCATGTTGATGCTGGATTATAAATGCATTGCACAGTGTAACCATGTTGATGCTGGAGTATAAATGCACTGCACAGTGTAACCATGTTGATGCTGGAGTATAAATAAATTGCATAGTGTAACCATGTTGATGCTGGATTATAAATGCATTGCATGGTGTATCCATGTTGATGCTGGTGTATAAATGCATTGCACGGTGTAACCATGTTGATGCTGGATTATAAATGCATTGCACAGTGTAACCATGTTGATGCTGGATTATAAATGCATTGCATGGTGTAACCATGTTGACGCTGGAGTATAAATGCATTGCATAGTGTAACCATGTTGATGCTGGATTATAAATGCATTGCACGGTGTAACCATGTTGATGCTGGATTATAAATGCATTGCACAGTGTAACCATGTTGATGCTGGATTATAAATGCATTGCATGGTGTAACCATGTTGACGCTGGAGTATAAATGCATTGCATAGTGTAACCATGTTGATGCTGGATTATAAATGCATTGCACGGTGTAACCATGTTGATGCTGGATTATAAATGCATTGCATAGTGTAACCATGTTGATGCTGGATTATAAATGCATTGCATAGTGAAACCATGTTGATGCTGGATTATAAATGCATTGCACAGTGTAACCATTTTGATGCTGGAGTATAAATGCATTGTATAGTGTAACCATGTTGATGCTGGATTATAAATGCACTGCACAGTGTAACCATGTTGATGCTGGATTATAAATGCATTGCACAGTGTAACCATGTTGATGCTGGAGTATAAATGCACTGCACAGTGTAACCATGTTGATGCTGGAGTATAAATAAATTGCATAGTGTAACCATGTTGATGCTGGATTATAAATGCATTGCATGGTGTATCCATGTTGATGCTGGTGTATAAATGCATTGCACGGTGTAACCATGTTGATGCTGGATTATAAATGCATTGCACAGTGTAACCATGTTGATGCTGGATTATAAATGCATTGCATGGTGTAACCATGTTGACGCTGGAGTATAAATGCATTGCATGGTGTAACCATGTTGATCCTGGATTATAAATGCATTGCATAGTGTAACCATGTTGATGCTGGATTATAAATGCACTGCACAGTGTAACCATGTTGATGCTGGATTATAAATGCATTGCACAGTGTAACCATGTTGATGCTGGAGTATAAATGCACTGCACAGTGTAACCATGTTGATGCTGGAGTATAAATAAATTGCATAGTGTAACCATGTTGATGCTGGATTATAAATGCATTGCATGGTGTATCCATGTTGATGCTGGTGTATAAATGCATTGCACGGTGTAACCATGTTGATGCTGGATTATAAATGCATTGCACAGTGTAACCATGTTGATGCTGGATTATAAATGCATTGCATGGTGTAACCATGTTGACGCTGGAGTATAAATGCATTGCATGGTGTAACCATGTTGATCCTGGATTATAAATGCATTGCATAGTGTAACCATGTTGATGCTGGATTATAAATGCACTGCACAGTGTAACCATGTTGATGCTGGATTATAAATGCATTGCACAGTGTAACCATGTTGATGCTGGAGTATAAATGCACTGCACAGTGTAACCATGTTGATGCTGGAGTATAAATAAATTGCATAGTGTAACCATGTTGATGCTGGATTATAAATGCATTGCATGGTGTATCCATGTTGATGCTGGTGTATAAATGCATTGCACAGTGTAACCAAGTTGATGCTGGATTATAAATGCATTGCACAGTGTAACCATGTTGATGCTGGATTATAAATGCATTGCATGGTGTAACCATGTTGACGCTGGAGTATAAATGCATTGCATAGTGTAACCATGTTGATGCTGGATTATAAATGCATTGCACGGTGTAACCATGTTGATGCTGGAGTATAAATGCATTGCATGGTGTAACCATGTTCATGCTGGAGTATAAATGCATTGTATAGTGTAACCATGTTGATGCTGGATTATAAATGCACTGCACAGTGTAACCATGTTGATGCTGGATTATAAATGCATTGCACAGTGTAACCATGTTGATGCTGGAGTATAAATGCACTGCACCGTGTAACCATGTTGATGCTGGAGTATAAATAAATTGCATAGTGTAACCATGTTGATGCTGGATTATAAATGCATTGCATGGTGTATCCATGTTGATGCTGGTGTATAAATGCATTGCACAGTGTAACCATGTTGATGCTGGATTATAAATGCATTGCACAGTGTAACCATGTTGATGCTGGATTATAAATGCATTGCATGGTGTAACCATGTTGACGCTGGAGTATAAATGCATTGCATAGTGTAACCATGTTGATGCTGGATTATAAATGCATTGCACGGTGTAACCATGTTGATGCTGGATTATAAATGCATTGCACAGTGTAACCATGTTGATGCTGGATTATAAATGCATTGCATGGTGTAACCATGTTGACGCTGGAGTATAAATGCATTGCATAGTGTAACCATGTTGATGCTGGATTATAAATGCATTGCACGGTGTAACCATGTTGATGCTGGATTATAAATGCATTGCATAGTGTAACCATGTTGATGCTGGATTATAAATGCATTGCATAGTGAAACCATGTTTTATGCTGGATTATAAATGCATTGCACAGTGTAACCATGTTGATGCTGGAGAATAAATGCATTGCACAGTGTAACCATGTTGATTCTGGAGTATAAATGCATTGCATAGTGAAACCATGTTGATGCTGGATTATAAATGCATTGCACAGTGTAACCATGTTGATGCTGGATTATAAATGCATTGCACAGTGTAACCATGTTGATGCTGGATTATAAATGAATTGCATAGTGTAACCATGTTGATGCTGGATTATAAATGAATTGCATAGTGTAACCATGTTGATGCTGTATTATAAATGCATTGCACAGTGAAACCATGTTGATGCTGGATTATAAATGAATTGCATAGTGTAACCATGTTGATGCTGGAGTATAAATGCATTGCACGGTGTAACCATGTTGATGCTGGATTATAAATGCATTGCACGGTGTAACCATGTTGATGCTGGAGTATAAATGCATTGCACAGTGTAACCATGTTGATGCTGGAGTATAAATGCACTGCACCGTGTAACCATGTTGATGCTGGAGTATAAATAAATTGCATAGTGTAACCATGTTGATGCTGGATTATAAATGCATTGCATGGTGTATCCATGTTGATGCTGGTGTATAAATGCATTGCACAGTGTAACCATGTTGATGCTGGATTATAAATGCATTGCACAGTGTAACCATGTTGATGCTGGATTATAAATGCATTGCATGGTGTAACCATGTTGACGCTGGAGTATAAATGCATTGCATAGTGTAACCATGTTGATGCTGGATTATAAATGCATTGCACGGTGTAACCATGTTGATGCTGGATTATAAATGCATTGCACAGTGTAACCATGTTGATGCTGGATTATAAATGCATTGCATGGTGTAACCATGTTGACGCTGGAGTATAAATGCATTGCATAGTGTAACCATGTTGATGCTGGATTATAAATGCATTGCACGGTGTAACCATGTTGATGCTGGATTATAAATGCATTGCATAGTGTAACCATGTTGATGCTGGATTATAAATGCATTGCATAGTGAAACCATGTTGATGCTGGATTATAAATGCATTGCACAGTGTAACCATGTTGATGCTGGATTATAAATGCATTGCACAGTGTAACCATGTTGATGCTGGATTATAAATGCATTGCACGGTGTAACCATGTTGATGCTGGATTATAAATGCATTGCACAGTGTAACCATGTTGATGCTGGATTATAAATGCATTGCACGGTGTAACCATGTTGATGCTGGATTATAAATGCATTGCATAGTGTAACCATGTTGATGCTGGATTATAAATGCATTGCATAGTGAAACCATGTTGATGCTGGATTATAAATGCATTGCACAGTGTAACCATGTTTATTCTGGAGTATAAATGCATTGTATAGTGTAACCATGTTGATGCTGGATTATAAATGCACTGCACAGTGTAACCATGTTGATGCTGGATTATAAATGCATTGCACAGTGTAACCATGTTGATGCTGGAGTATAAATGCACTGCACAGTGTAACCATGTTGATGCTGGAGTATAAATAAATTGCATAGTGTAACCATGTTGATGCTGGATTATAAATGCATTGCATGGTGTATCCATGTTGATGCTGGTGTATAAATGCATTGCACGGTGTAACCATGTTGATGCTGGATTATAAATGCATTGCACAGTGTAACCATGTTGATGCTGGATTATAAATGCATTGCATGGTGTAACCATGTTGACGCAGGAGTATAAATGCATTGCATGGTGTAACCATGTTGATGCTGGATTATAAATGCATTGCATAGTGTAACCATGTTGATGCTGGATTATAAATGCACTGCACAGTGTAACCATGTTGATGCTGGATTATAAATGCATTGCACAGTGTAACCATGTTGATGCTGGAGTATAAATGCACTGCACAGTGTAACCATGTTGATGCTGGAGTATAAATAAATTGCATAGTGTAACCATGTTGATGCTGGATTATAAATGCATTGCATGGTGTATCCATGTTGATGCTGGTGTATAAATGCATTGCACAGTGTAACCATGTTGATGCTGGATTATAAATGCATTGCACAGTGTAACCATGTTGATGCTGGATTATAAATGCATTGCATGGTGTAACCATGTTGACGCTGGAGTATAAATGCATTGCATAGTGTAACCATGTTGATGCTGGATTATAAATGCATTGCACGGTGTAACCATGTTGATGCTGGAGTATAAATGCATTGCATGGTGTAACCATGTTGATGCTGGAGTATAAATGCATTGTATAGTGTAACCATGTTGATGCTGGATTATAAATGCATTGCACGGTGTAACCATGTTGATGCTGGATTATAAATGCATTGCATAGTGTAACCATGTTGATGCTGGATTATAAATGCATTGCATAGTGAAACCATGTTGATGCTGGATTATAAATGCATTGCACAGTGTAACCATGTTGATGCTGGAGTATAAATGCATTGCACAGTGTAACCATGTTGATTCTGGAGTATAAATGCATTGCATAGTGAAACCATGTTGATGCTGGATTATAAATGCATTGCACAGTGTAACCATGTTGATGCTGGATTATAAATGCATTGCACAGTGTAACCATGTTGATGCTGGATTATAAATGAATTGCATAGTGTAACCATGTTGATGCTGGATTATAAATGAATTGCATAGTGTAACCATGTTGATGCTGGATTATAAATGCATTGCACAGTGAAACCATGTTGATGCTGGATTATAAATGAATTGCATAGTGTAACCATGTTGATGCTGGAGTATAAATGCATTGCACGGTGTAACCATGTTGATGCTGGATTATAAATGCATTGCACGGTGTAACCATGTTGATGCTGTATTATAAATGCATTGCACAGTGTAACCATGTTGATGCTGGAGTATAAATGCATTGCATGGTGTAACCATGTTGATGCTGGATTATAAATGCATTGCACGGTGTAACCATGTTGATGCTGGTGTGTAAATGCATTGCACGGTGTAACCATGTTGATGCTGGAGTATAAATGCATTGCATAGTGTAACCATGTTGATGCTGGAGTATAAATGCATTGCACGGTGTAACCATGTTGATGCTGGAGTATAAATGCATTGCATAGAGTAACCATGTTGATGCTGGAGTATAAATGCATTGCATAGTGTAACCATGTTGATGCTGGAGTATAAATGCATTGCACAGTGTAACCATGTTGATGCTGGAGTATAAATGCATTGCATAGTGTAACCATGTTGATGCTGGATTATAAATGCATTGCACAGTGTAACCATGTTGATGCTGGAGTATAAATGCATTGCATAGTGTAACCATGTTGATGCTGGAGTATAAATGCATTGCACAGTGTAACCATGTTGATGCTGGAGTATAAATGCATTGCACAGTGTAACCATGTTGATGCTGGAGTATAAATGCATTGCACAGTGTAACCATGTTGATGCTGGAGTATAAATGCATTGCACAGTGTAACCATGTTGATGCTGGAGTATAAATGCATTGCACAGTGTAACCATGTTGATGCTGGAGTATAAATGCATTGCACAGTGTAACCATGTTGATGCTGGAGTATAAATGCATTGCACAGTGTAACCATGTTGATGCTGGAGTATAAATGCATTGCATAGTGTAACCATGTTGATGCTGGAGTATAAATGCATTGCATAGTGTAACCATGTTGATGCTGGAGTATAAATGCATTGCATAGTGTAACCATGTTGATGCTGGAGTATAAATGCATTGCACAGTGTAACCATGTTGATGCTGGAGTATAAATGCAATGCACATCGTAACAATGTTGATGCTGGATTATAAATGCATTGCACAGTGTAACCATGTTGATGCTGGAGTATAAATGCATTGCACAGTGTAACCATGTTGATGCTGGAGTATAAATGCATTGCACAGTGTAACCATGTTGATGCTGGAGTATAAATGCATTGCACAGTGTAACCATGTTGATGCTGGAGTATAAATGCATTGCACAGTGTAACCATGTTGATGCTGGAGTATAAATGCATTGCATAGTGCGTAAAGGGGAAATGAACTAATTTCTCGTCACAATCTGGTCAGTATTTTTAGGATTTTCAGGAGTTGCTTAATTTCAATAGAGACACACAATATATGTGCTTCAATCTCGGCTAAAATGATATACTTTATCAGCATAATGTCAGACATACACCTAACGGGCACCGGCGCTGGTAATTAACCATATGTATTTGTGTTACATGCCAAAATAAATGCACACAAATCAATCTACTAATACGGTGTAACACAATATACATAAAGTCAATGTTTGTCATAAAGTATATAAATATATACGTCCTTATGTTCAAAGTAAAATATACCATATGGTAGATATATAGGGGTCAATCCCAGGTTGGGTTTTCGAAGGAACCATGTGTGTGTGATTAATGGGAAGGAATATTACTTAATGGTATATAAAAAATATATAAAATATATACATGCAGAAGATATAAGCATAAGCACTAAACACATAACATGAATAGTAAAAATGTATATGTTGGAGTAAAAAAACGTCATATTAAAAATGGACAAATATAAAGATGGGTGCAACCAGGTAAGCAAATATTCAAAAATAACTAGAGTTCCAGAACTCTCTGACTCAGAGAAAGTCCAAAACATAGGTATATGCCAAACAAGTAAGTAATTAAATATATGCACAAGATAATATAGTACAACTTGGAGTGATGCGGCACAAATGAATTAACAAAATCCTACAAGCATGGTGGGGGGGGGGGGGGGGGTGAAAATACACAGGGACAGGGAGTGGGACAGACACTAGGCAAGGAGAGTGGGGACAACACAAATGGGGGGAGGGAGGGGGAAGGGTAATCAGGGGGGCATTGTTTCGGGGGGGGGGGAGACCCCTTCCTTAGACCCATTCCCTTAGGTCTATAAAGACCACAAGGTACTTCCCTTATCCCTGACACCCCAGCCACCAGAGCAGCACTCAATAATCACAAAAAAATGCAACTTGAAAGCTCAAACGGGCAAAGTCCTGAGTACACCAGAGTATATCTATCTATTATCTATTATCTATTATATCTATATATTTCTCAAACCGTCGTATGTGTGTTTGCCTGTCTGTATGAGTGTTCCCAGTGTCTAGGGGCAATCGCATTGGACCTTTGGCCCGTCACTCCGCCTCAGGCCAATGAGATGGCTCCCTTGGCCTGCCCGCCCCCGCACACCTCTCATTGGCCTGAGGCAGAGTGACGGGTCAAAGGGGACACACACACACACACACACACACCCCCCTCTCTCAGTCCCCCCCCCATCACGAGCGCCGCCCTGCACCGGCTCCCAGACGGAGGGGAAGCGCGGCACAGCCCTCCTAACCCAGCCGCCAACGCTCACTTACCTCCCCGGCGCTCCCTTACCTCCCCGGCGCTCCCTTACCTCCCCAGCGCTCCCTTACCTCCCCGGCGCTACCTCCCCGGCCGCTGGGGGGCCAAGCAGCCTCCTCGGATCTGCGCCAGTCCCACTCTACACCACCTCTCACTCCCGTCGTGTGTGTGTGTGGAGAGGGACATTTTACTCCTGCCAACAATTTGTGCCTCACTTTCACCCCTACCCCTGCCCTTCACCCCCCCTACCCCTGCCCTTCACCACCGCTACCCCTGCCTTTCACCCCCCCTAACCCTGCCCTTGACCCCCCCTACCCCTGCCCTTCACCACCCCTACCCCTGCCCTTCACCCCCCCTACCCCTGCCCTTCATCCCCCCCTACCCCTGCCTTTCACCCCCCCTACCCCTGCCCTTCACCCCCCTACCCTTCACCCCCCCACGCCTGCCCTTCACCCTACCCCTGCCCTTCACCTACCCCTGCCCCCCACTATCCCTGCCCCCCCTACCCCTGCCCCCCCTACCCCTGCCCTTCACCCCCCCTACCCCTGCCCTTCACCCCCCCTACCCCTGCCCTTCACCCCCCCTACTCCTGCCCTTCACCCCCCCTACCCCTGCCCTTCACCCCCCCTACCCCTGCCCTTCACCCCCCCTACCCCTGCCCTTCACCCCCCCTTACCCCTGCCCTTCACCTTCCCCTTCCCCTGCCCTTCACCCCCCCAACCCCTGCCCTTCACCCCCCATGCCCTACCCCTGCCCTTCACCCCCCACCCCTTCCATCCACCACCTACCCCTTCCCTTTACCCCCTGCCCTTCGCCCCCTACCCCCTACCCCTGCCCCCCACCCCGTACCCCTGCCCTTCGCCCCCCACCCCCTACCCCTGCCCTTTGCCCCCCACCCCCTACCCCTGCCCTTCACCCCACCCCCTGCCCTTCGCCCCTGCCCTTCGCCCCCCACCCCCTGCCCTTCGCCCCCCACCCCCCGCACCCACCCCGCCCTTCACGCACCCCGCCCCTGCAATCCTGGGCAACGCCAGGTATATCAGCTAGTATGTAATAAGAAAAATGAGTCAAACCATCCGGTTCACTGACAACAAGTCTCTTTCTCCCTCTCCTATCCCTGACAGGCTGCCAAATATGTTATTAGAAATATTATCTTAGTGGAGTGTGTAAGTAGAGAAGAGAAAACTCAGATTGAAATGTCAACTATTGGGTTAAAGCCCTCTAAAAGCCTAATTGGGCCACATAATGTGTTAAACACCAATCAGCCAGACCAAAGTAATACGTGTTGTTGTTTGTCTGTGGTTCTGGAATCTGTAGATAAAGGATGACTACTGGAATGCTAGAAGATCCAATTCTTCGTTCAATCTCCCAACCCAGCCCCCCCCCCCCCCCTCCCCCACGGCTGCATTGTTCGTAATTTAAAAATCCGGTATGATTCCTGTTGCCGGAGTTTTAAAACCTGTCCCCTCTCGTCCTACCTTTATTGATTTTTTGCGATCCCCTACCACCGTGATCTCTTTGGGGTCATTGTTGTGTTTATATAAAAAATGCCTCGACACTCCATGACCCATAAAATGTATTTATTTATAAAAATGTTTTACCAGGAAGTAACACATTGAGAGTTACCTCTCGTTTTCACGTATGTCCTGGGCAAAACCTTTGATAATATTACGTTGGTGTTCAAGGAATCTCTCTCGCATGTTCTTTTCGTGCGGCCAAGATGTTGTAGGACACAGGTGCACGTGAGGAGGTGTACAACGTAAGTGGTGTTACAATTGATTAACTCTTTCATGGGGATGACTTCCTTGGTTACATTGTATTTAAATTCTCCTGTTTTATTTATAATGTGCATACATGTAAGGCACCCATTTGCCCACATTTATAACACCCCGAGGGGCGTCCCGGGAGCCATGAATCCCTTGTGTTTAATGTCAATTCTTTCAATTTTTGTTCTTTGGGTAGAATACTGGGGGCTAATACATTTTTAATTATTTTTTGCCTTTCTAAAGATAACTTCCGGTCTTTCTTTAAGATCTTTCCCTGGTATTGGGTCATTCAATAAGATGGCCCAATGTTTCTGGATTATTTTTTTAATATTATTAGCTGCCTTGTTATATATTTGGTAATCCTCAATGGGATTATCCTTATCTCTCGTTGTTTCTTTTTTTAAGTAAATCCCCCCTATCTATGCTCCGGACTCTATCAGAGACTCACAGGTATAGAAGCTAATGAAGGAGAGCTTAATTAGAGATGTACAGTTATAGGAGCTATGGAAGGAGATCCCCATCAGAGACACGGTTATAGGAGCTAAGGAAGGAGATCTCCATCAGAGAGTCACAGTTATAGGAGCTAAGGAAGGAGATCTCCATCAGAGACACGGTTATAGGAGCTAAGGAAGGAGATCTCCGTCAGAGACATGGTTATAGGAGCTAAGGAAGGAGATCTCCATCAGAGAGTCACAGTTATAGGAGCTAAGGAAGGAGATCTCCATCAGAGACACGGTTATAGGAGCTAAGGAAGGAGATCTCCATCAGAGACATGGTTATAGGAGCTAAGGAAGGAGATCTCCATCAGAGACATGGTTATAGGAGCTAAGGAAGGAGATCTCCATCAGAGAGTCACAGTTATAGGAGCTAAGGAAGGAGATCTCCATCAGAGACACGGTTATAGGAGCTAAGGAAGGAGATCTCCATCAGAGAGTCACAGTTATAGGAGCTAAGGAAGGAGATCTCCATCAGAGTCACAGTTATAGATCTAAGGGAGGAGATCTCCATCAGAGACACGGTTATAGGAGCTAAGGAAGGAGATCTCCGTCAGAGAGTCACAGTTATAGGAGCTAAGGAAGGAGATCTCCGTCAGAGAGTCACAGTTATAGGAGCGAAGGAAGGAGATCTCCATCAGAGACACGGTTATAGGAGCTAAGGAAGGAGATCTCCATCAGAGACACGGTTATAGGAGCTAAGGAAGGAGATCTCCATCAGAGAGTCACAGTTATAGGAGCTAAGGAAGGAGATCTCCATCAGAGAGTCACAGTTATAGGAGCTAAGGAAGGAGATCTCCATCAGAGACACAGTTATAGGAGCTAAGGAAGGAGATCTCCATCAGAGACACGGTTATAGGAGCTAAGGATGGAGATCTCCGTCAGAGAGTCACAGTTATAGGAGCTAAGGAAGGAGATCTCCATCAGAGAGTCACAGTTTTAGGAGCTAAGGAAGGAGATCTCCATCAGAGAGTCACAGTTATAGGAGCTAAGGAAGGAGATCTCCGTCAGAGAGTCACAGTTATAGGAGCTAAGGAAGGAGATCTCCGTCAGAGAGTCACAGTTATAGGAGCTAAGGAAGGAGATCTCCATCAGAGACACGGTTATAGGAGCTAAGGAAGGAGATCTCCGTCAGAGACACAGTTATAGGAGCTAAGGAAGGAGATCTCCATCAGAGACACAGTTATAGGAGCTAAGGAAGGAGATCTCCGTCAGAGAGTCACAGTTATAGGAGCTAAGGAAGGAGATCTCCATCAGAGACACAGTTATAGGAGCTAAGGAAGGAGATCTCCATCAGAGAGTCACAGTTATAGGAGCTAAGGAAGGAGATCTCCATCAGAGACACGGTTATAGGAGCTAAGGAAGGAGATCTCCATCAGAGACACAGTTATAGGAGCTAAGGAAGGAGATCTCCATCAGAGAGTCACAGTTATAGGAGCTAAGGAAGGAGATCTCCATCAGAGACACGGTTATAGGAGCTAAGGAAGGAGATCTCCATCAGAGACACAGTTATAGGAGCTAAGGAAGGAGATCTCCATCAGAGAGTCACAGTTATAGGAGCTAAGGAAGGAGATCTCCGTCAGAGAGTCACAGTTATAGGAGCTAAGGAAGGAGATCTCCATCAGAGACACGGTTATAGGAGCTAAGGAAGGAGATCTCCATCAGAGACACGGTTATAGGAGCTATGGAAGGAGATCTCCATCAGAGACACGGTTATAGGAGCTATGGAAGGAAAGCTTCATGAAAGACTCATAATTATCAGAGATAAGGAAGGAGATCTCCATCAGAGACTCATAGTTTGCATGCGCGTTTGACGTTTTTTCCCTGATCGGACGTATTATTTTTCCAGGGCTGAAAAAATGCCTTTTAAGGCCGATAAAGCACTTATCACTGCTTAGTGAATCGCGCACCAGGCAGTATCGGTCTTAAAAGCAATTATCACTGCTTAGTGCATAGCCCCCATAGAGTGAGAGCCGGACTGAGACAAGGGAAGCTGCTGCTTCCGCTCACGAAGCTGACTTACCATCAGTGCCATACCGCTCGTGGCATAGATATTATCACTCGTCCACCAACTTGTATCTACCACCACAGCCACCAGTAGCCTCATCATTATTACCAGCTACCATTGGCATCATCACATTTTATTTTTTTGCACTGTTTTGTGGGGCCCCAAACAGGATTGTACAGCATTGCCAGCCACAGACTTGCCACCCATGGTAGCTTGGCCTAGTGCATGACTTGTTGAGCGTATGTCCTTACTGTTTCATCTGTAAAGCATGGGTGGGAGGGACCAAACACATACTTCTTTCCTTTTCCTTTTCGCCCAGTGACGAGGAACTCTTAATACAGAACAGTCTGTTGTGGGACCACTGTCTAGTAAGAAAGAAATTCAGTGAGACGTGAATCTGACTGAGACTCAACAAGCTAAGTTTCTGCTGCTGATGAGCTGACTAGGCTGCCAACAACGCCATGCTCCCCATGGCATATTAGCACCACCATTCATCATTACCAACTACCTACACCTCCCCCACCATGACTGCCATCATCATCAATTATTATCAACAAAGTGCTAGTAGCTAAATTGTCAGTGGCATAATTTCATATTCTAGTGCTGAAGCGGCTCTATGAGTAGCACAAGCTGTGAATACCTACATCATGGAGATAGAATTCCAGACTCATTGAGGGGGCATACAAGTTGTTACACAGCCAGTGTCATCTGATGGGTTAGCTGTGTAGGCTACTGGAGCCATTTGGGAAGGTCACAGTTCTTGTCAGTAGTGAAAAAAATACTGGGATCAGCCAAGTCATCCCAACTACTACTAGATAAGAACCTGTGTTCACATGCAGCATGAATGTGGGGTTGTTGATAATGCTGGATTGATGAGGCTGGTGGTGAATGCTATTCTCAACTGCGAAAGAAATGATCACTATGTATAATTTGTGATACTTATATTGATGATGTTCCCACCAATACAGCAAAAAAAACCCCACCTAGTCCATTGTCCACCCCCCTCTGCCCGACACCCTCAGCACCAGTACCATCTGAGACTTGTCAACGTATACCAACATAACCGACACATACATTTAGGGATTGCGGATGAGATCCTTGCTGAAGCAAGGGAGCTGATACTGGAAGACAATATGTGAAAAAACTAACAATAGCGCTCTAACACACCCTAAATGTGACAATATACAATTCAACCACACATGTGTGAATAATAAAGCAATGTGATAATAATAACAATCAAGTGATCTAAAGAATTTTTTTTAAGAAACTTAGAAACAAACTGCAACCCTTGATAAAGACTGTTCCACTCGTCTTGCACCAGGTGATCTTCCAACAAATCAGGGGAGCTCGTCTCGTAGTTATGAAATAAAGAAACACTACATAGTGTAATACTGTTGTGAATAAATTTGTGCAAACAAAGCTCAGAAATGACTACTCACAATAGAGCAGTCAAATTCAGGCAGTCATCCAACTTAAGTGGTGGATGTTCCCTGTGTATACAGCAGCCACCAGCCCCCAACCTCCAAGGAGAAAAAAAGAAGAAAAGAAACCATATAGTGCAGATGGTATTTAGTATTAAAAGGGATTAAAAAAATGCAGGCTTACACTTCATATGATCGAGGTAGGCAGTATGATACTATAGGTAGTGGATGCTCATCTGGTCGCGATCCTTTTGAGTTCCTCACTATCCTCTGCTCCACCGCAATACTCTCGCGTCCACGCCAGGCACTCCCGTTGCGTCACTTCCGCTTGTTCAGCGAACTTCCGGATCTGATGGCAGGGGTGGACCTCAGTTGTTCTTCCTCTTCGGTATGGGCTGAAACACTCTACATGTTTTGCCGTTGTTACGGCTTCATCAGGAAGACAATATGTCAGGGACAGAGAGTGAGAGAATCTGGCTGAGATCAGATAATGATCAATGCCACTATGACACCTGTATTAGTGCTAATCACCACCAACAACCCCTGGTGACTGTCCACCCCTCGAACCCTACAAACCAGCACCTGAGACTTGCAGGCAAACATTTTCCAAATGAGGCCACTCTATATGTACTTGAAGGGGGAGGCACAGTCATGATGCTGAGGAGGATGATAGAGGAGGCCCAACCCTCATCTCCTCCCCTCCTCCTCTCCTCCTTTCCTCCATCTCCTCTCTTCCATCTCCTCTCCTCCACCTCATCTCATTCTCCTCATCTCATTCTCATCTGCTCCACCTACTGTCCTCCACCTCTTCTCATTCACCTTCAACCCTCCACCTCCTCTCTTCAACATCCTTCTCCACTTCCTCTCCTCCCCATCCTCACCTCTACCTTCTGTCCTCCACCTCCTCTTCTTCACCTCCTGTTCTCCACTCACTCACCTCCCCTCCACTGCCTCTCCTCCACATTCTCCCCTCCACCTCCTCTCCACCACCTACTCTCCTCCACTTCATCTCCTCCACTTCATCTCCTCCACCTCCTCTCCTCCACCTCCTCCACTCCCCATCCTCACCTCCTGCACTCCTCCACATCCTCTCATCCACCTCCTCTTCTCTACCTCCTCTCCTGCACCTCCTCTCATCCACCTTCTCTCCTCCCCCTCCTCTCCTCCGCTCCACCTCCTCTCCTCCACCTTCTCCCCTCCACCTCTCATCCACCTCCTCTCCTCCACCTCCTCTCCTCCACCTCCTCTCCTCCACCTCCTCTCCTCCACCTCCTCTCCTCCACCTCCTCCTTTCCACCTCCTCCCCTCCCCATCCTCTCATCCACCTCCTTCTCTCCAGCTCCTCTTCTCCACCTCCTCTTCTCCACCTCCTCTTCTCCACCTATTCTTCTCCACCTCCTCTTCTCACCTTCTCTTCTCCACCTCCTCCCCTCCACCTCCTTCCCTCCACCTCCTCCAATTCACCTTCTTTCCTCCACCCCCTCTCCTCCATTTCCTCTCCCCCACCTCAGCTCATCCACCTCTCCTCCACCTCTCCTCCACCTTCTCTCGTCCACCTTCTCTCCTCCACCTTATCTCCTCCACCTTATCTCCCCCACCTCCTCTAATTCACCTTCTTTCCTCCACCTTATTTCCTCCACCTCCTCTCCCCCACCTCCTCTCCCCCAACTCATCTCCTCTACCTGCTCCTCTGCTCCACCTCCTCTTTTCCAACTTCTCTCTTCTACCTTATCTCCCCCACCTCCTCTAATTCACCATTTTTCCTCCACCACTCCTCTCCTCCATTTCCTCCCCTCCACCTCTTCTCCTCCACCTTCTCTCCTCCACCTCCTCTTCTCCCCTCCAACTCCTCTTCTGCCCTCCACCTCCTCTCCTCCACCTCCTCTCCTCCACTGCATCTCCTCCACCTCCTCTCCTCCACTGTATCTCCTCCACCTCCTCTAGTTCACCTTCTTTCTGTAACGTGTGCTTACCACAAACTGGACTAGACCACGAGGCTGAGGAGGGGATGTATATAACCGCCGACCTACAACCGCAAGACTAGGTCCGGATTGCAGAGTTAGGGTTGTGTAGCCGGGTCAGTGTAGGTCGTGGTACTTGCCGTAGTCCGGGGATGGAGAGAGGAGAGTAGTCGTAATCCGTAGCCGTGGTCGAAGAGAGCAGAGAGCGGGAATCCAGAAGTAAGCCGAGGTCCAGCGATACAGAATAGAGAAGTCCAGGTATGAGCAGGGGTCACAAAACACACAAAACCCCAGCAAGCACTTTTTGGGAACCACTGTGTCCCCACAAAATATATGTATATACGTGTCAAAAAGGAGAGCTATTGAGCGTGGCATATGTATACAACAGACGACAGAGAAGCCCAATGCTACATCCAACATGACAGAAATACACAGTAAAATACTTATATATTCTCTTGAAAAAGGGTCATTTAGTTTAACCCTTTGGCCAAATCATTGTAAGCTTGCGAGCCACGACAGGGCAGACCCTGTTTGCAAGTCCTAACGAGCAGGGTTCTCAATGAAGATCAGACAAGACACAGCAACGATCAGCAAGCAGCAAGCACAGGTACACAAACAGTAGTTTATGCTCAGCCAGTTTGTGGGAGGACTGGCTCAGTACTTAAAAGGCAGACAGCCAATGGTATAGGCAGCACACAGCTGCAAGGTAAAGAAAGAGAACCGCCCCTCAGATATATTCAGTCCACTGATAGGCAGGGGCGGGGAGAAGTGCAGGTGAGGAGTAATTGACAGCATTAACCCCTCGTGTACTTCCGGAAATGCGGCGCCGCCGCCGTGTATTGGAGACAGGAGCGTCTTCTGCTGCGCCGCGGAAGGTGGTGCGGGGCAGAGCCCAGGTCCGGTGTTGGCAGAAGTATTGCGGCGCTCATGTGCCTGTTTTGAGAAGCAGTCAACCACCACCAGGATAGTATCCATCCCCTTAGAACTAGGCAGCTCCACGTTGAAGTCCATCGAAAGGTGAATCCATGGACGATTCGGGAGCGGTTGGAGAAGACCCAGAGGTCTATTACGAGACATTTTATTCTGAGCGCAAGTGGCACATGCAGAAACAAAGTTTTTATGTCCTTGCGCATACCTGGCCACCAGAAGGTCCGCTCCAAAAGATCGATCGTCCTCCTCGTACCTGGATGACCAGCAGTCTTGGATGTGTGACCCCATTCCATTGCTCTCCTATGAAAGGTAGGCGGCGTGAATAAACATCCCTCTGGGACATTGAGGCCCTCAAGGATAAGAACTTGAGCCTTTGTGATGTCTGGTAAGGCGTCGAATGTGTTTGCAGATAGAATACAAGCCAGGGGGAGTATGGTCTCGTGATGATCTTCCGTGGTATTCTCCACCAGGAATTGTCGGGAAAGGGCGCCTGGCTTTATATTCTTAGAACCCGGGAGGTACGAGATGACAAAGTTGAATCGCAAGTAAAACAAGGACCATCGTGCCTGTTGTGACCCCAAGCGATGTGTACCTTCAATATATAACAGATTTTTATGATTGGTCAGAATAGTGAAGGGACTCTCTGTACCTTCACTCTTCTAAGGCCATTTTAATGGCCAGAAGTTCACGATTTCCCACATTGTAGTTCTGTTCCGCGGTAGAATTTTTTTTTGAATAAAAAAACGCAAGGATGAAGTTTGGCTTGAGGGTTCTATCTCTGGGACAATACCGCTCCAGTTCCCATATCAGAAGCGTCCACCTCGAGCGTGAAGGGCAGGCCTGGATCCAGGTGCACCAGGATACTGTAGGTGCTGAGACAAAAGCTTTCTTCAGTCTTTCAAATGCCCTGATAGCTTCCAAAGGCCAGAGCACTGGATCGGCTCCTCTTTGATTAGAGCCGTGATCGGTGCAACCACCGAGGAGAAGTTCTGAAGAAATCTCCGGTAATAGTTTGCGAACCCCAGGAACCTTTGTACGGCTTTGAGAGACAGGGGGCATGGTCAGTCTACCACCGCTTTGACTTTGGCAGGATCCATAGCGAGTCCCGTATTGGAAATGATGTATCCCAGGAAAGAAGTCGAGGTCTGGTGGAATTGACACTTTTCCAGTTTGGCGAAAAGGCGATTCTCTCGCAATCTTTGTAGGACCTACTTCACTTGTCCCGGATGTTAATGTATAGTTTTAGAAAAGATTAAAATGTAATCTAAGTAAACGATTACGTGTTGATCGAGAATATCCCTGAAGATTTCATTTATGAAGTCCTGAAACACTGCGGGTGCGTTGCAGAGACCGAAGGGCATTACCTAATACTCGTAGTGTCCATCCCGAGTGTTAAAGGCTGTTTTCCCCTCGTCTCTTTGACAAATTCTTACCAAGTTGTACGCTCCTCACAGATCCAACTTGTTAAAAATGGTGGCATCCTGGTGAGCGCATGCGCGAGGTTGGAGAGCATGGTTGCATAATCCTATAGCTCTGTGCCCCTCTCCAACAGAAATAAACAGATAGAACGCAATAGTGCACCAAATTCGAAAAAAAATACCTCACAAGCTGCAAGGAGACCCCAGGATGTCGAAGAAGTCGACGAAAACCCCCGGAAAACGGGGGCTGCCAGAATATTTTAACGCAGGGAGAGCCCGCAGGGCAGCGACAGCAATGGCCCCCGCATCAAGAACAGGCTCCGAGTCGGAGGGTGAGGGAAACCCGGACGACCAAGGGCTCCTGCCGGTCAGGCGATGCGACATTGAAAGGCTATATCAGGACTTAAAAGATGTATTACAAGCCGAAATAAGAGCCTTAGCTAAAGAAGTGGGAGGCCTGGGGACCCGCACACAAGAACTAGAAGTGCGGGTCGACAAGAACTCTAAGGCCATTCAAAAAAGCTCCAAAGTAACGGCAGATCTGCAGTCCCAGATAAATGAACTCCGCGACCGGCAAGAGGACGCGGAGAATAGGGATCGCCGTAACAATGTGCGTCTCCGCGGGATCCCAGAAGATATAGTGGACTGCGAGGAGTTCGTGGAGCGGTGGTTGGCGCACGTTTGCCCGGAGGCCCCTAAGGATAAATTACTAATGGACCGGTGTCATCGGGCGCTGCGTTCTAAACCCCAACCCAATGAGTTACCAAGGGACATCATAGTGCGTTTACACTATTACCGCACCCGGGAAGAGATCCTGCAGAAATCTAGAAATACGCCTGTCATGGAGTTTGAAGGGGCTAAAATCGCGGTGTTTCAAGACATTTCGCCCATCACGCTGGCTCGCCGAAGAGACCTGTGGCCCATCACCAGGGTACTGCGGGACAAGGCGGTCAGATACCGCTGGACTTTTCCCTTCGGTCTCATGGTGATTCGCAATGGCCGCCCTATTCATCTAAAAGCCCCTGAGGAGGGAAATAAATTCCTTCAGAAGCTGGGGCTGGGGCCTGCTCCTGGTGCCACAACTGCAGAACCAGACCCCCCAGTGATGGGCCCAGTGTGGACCACAGTGGGAAGCCCACCCAGAGGAGAGACCGAGTGAGGCGGACACTACTACCCCACCAGGTTACATCAAAACCCCGAAGTTGCAAAGTTATAATAAAAAAAAGGGTTTTTTCTTCTGTTACCCCGTTTAAGCTGCATCAGCCCCGGCGTTGGCACTGAAAAACTCTGTATGCCAGGACCCCCCCGCGCTAGAGAAACTCGTAAGGACCGTCACCGGGGTAAAAGCAAAGTTGCAAAGTACCCTGAAAAGGAAAAATCAATAAGACTTATTACTCACCTCGTGGTCCAGTCATGGCGCCTAAACCAGTGATGGAAGGTCCTCCAGCGTGAAACGCAGAAGGCGGTTGAGGAGAAGGCGGGAATCCCTCTCCAGGCGGGAAATCGGATCGAGCTGGAGGAGCGGCTTCGGATGCGTCCGCCTCGAAGGTCAGCCCAATCCAAGATGGCGGAGGAGGAACACCGTCACCGGAAGAGGCGGGATTAGAGGCGGCCATCTTACGAGAGGCGGTATTTGCGCGGCCAATACAGAGGGACGGCGCATGGATGCCATCACAGCCCCTGAGGAGACAGCCACGCGAGAGCAGGAACCACAGGCGCACGAGCGCAATAGACGTCAGGAGAATATAACACAGACGCTGAGAGACAGCCCGCCTACAGCCCCATGAATAGGGAGCGAGACTGGCATAGAGACACGGAGATAGCAAGGAGGGAAGGAGCAGCTGCAGACTGCGCCGTCCAATATAGTGAATTGGGGGAGGGCTACGAGGGCCAGGCGTAAGTGGCAGATGAAGGGCTGATAGATGGGTAGGAGACAGGATAAGAAGGGGCGGAGGGGAAAAAGAGTAGGAGCAGGATCGGTGGAAGTAAGACGATGGAAGGGGGATGTGATTAGGAGCGGAGAATAAGGACAAGAAGGGCGAAAGCATGTAGCGTGAAAAGAAGGGGGACGTGTATACAGAGCAAGACAAGAGCGAGGTAGAAGATGAGAGGAATGCAGAGGGATCGAAGGAGCGGAGGTAGTAGTCGAGAAGGGCTAGCAAGAAAAGAGAGAAAGGACATTGCAGAAAGTGTAGTAGGTAGAAGGAAGCGGTAAGTTAAGGAAGGAAGGGGGTCGCAAGGGAGCACAGAGAGGAGGAGCCCACAGACGAAAAAGGATAAAAGTAGCCGGGGAAACGAAGCAACAAGAAGGGAGGTAGGTGGCGAAAGGGAGCAGATATTGGGGACCTTCCCCAGGCAAGGATGATGTCAAAAGGAGGGGGGTAGCGCAAACCTATAGCGAAGATCATGAAAGAAGGGGAGGAGGGAGCTGCGATGGCTGAATAGTGGTAAGAAGCCCTAAAAGATAGGGAAACAGGGGAGAAGAGCAGGGGCCAGTGCCCGAGACTAGGGGCAAGATGCAACTAAGGGGTACTGTTAAAGTTAAAGTTCTAGTTGATGTTATACGTTCTGTCTATAGCTTCTGTCAGCTAACCGGAGAGGGGCAGGGGGTTATAAACCTGCCTTGACCTCCGCATGTACTCCAAGTCGGGACTAGCCAGGATTAGGCTAGTGGTTACCGACGAAGCCCCTTGGGAGGGGGAGGCGGCATGGGAAGAGGAGGGATGCCAAGAGGGAGGGCGGAAGAGCTCCCCCGCCGTTTACCCAAGGGCTAGGATCACAGGACTACGGTACTGGTACCTAAGTCATGTGACCATTGTTCTAATATCTGTCTTTCTGTGTGTGTATACGTTCCCCTCCCCACCCCCCTTGTGTGTCAGTCCCCCTCTCCCCTCAGCCACCGATACAGCTCCGTTGACACTGGAAGGGAAGATGCGAGCAGATGGCCGGAGACAGAACCAGCAGGCGCAAAGAACCCACCAGGGACATCGACCGTTACACAGCGCACCTACAACACACAGCTCAGATGAGTAATGATATCACAATGATTTCCCATAACGTGAAGGGGTTTAATAGTCCTACTAAACGGAGAATTGCTTTCAGGGACTATAATCGGTGGAAAGCTGACATTATCTTCCTACAAGAAACGCATTTTTCCCGTCTAAACCACCCAAAGTTCCTTGATAAAAGTTAAAGAACATATTATCTTGCATCCGCAAATGTCAAAAAAAGAGGGGTGGCAATTATTATACATAATAGGCTCGCCTTTACCATAGAGAAACAACATGCTGACGTACAGGGTAGATTCCTGATCTTGACGGGCACTATACAAGGCCAGCAAATCACATTAACGTCCGTCTACGCTCCCTGTGAACAAGACCCTGCTTTCTTTGAGCAATTTTTTGCTAAACTACATAAATTAGCCAAAGGCAGTATCTTCCTCGCGGGAGATCTAAATCGGACACTGGACCCTGACTTGGACAGATGCACCCAATCTAACGCGGCCCACAGACAGGACTTACTAACAATACGCGACGGCCTCCAGGTTTGCCAGTTGACAGATATGTGGAGGGAACAACATCCAACCGCCAGGGAATACACTTTAACTGATTCATGTTGTTTTATCATTCATTCTTATTCATTGGTGTACTGTAGGGCTGGGGGGGGGGGTTGTGGTTGTTGTCAATGATTATGATTAGCAGGAATGTGAATAAATATTTATTTTATCAGGAACCAAAAAATACAAATATAAAAATAATCATGAATAATACATAATGCAGTCTTTATTAAGTTCTTTTGGCAGATTGAAATTGGATAAACATTTAGAAAACATTTGTAAAACATGGGGAAACATGAATAATGCACATTTATAAGAATATTATTTAATAATATATACTGTAATGTATAATATCTATATATATATATAGTAATATTATTTTTTCCGTCTTTATCTTGTTCCTCATTCTGTGTACAGTACAGTAGTTCATTGAGAGAGGAGAGGTTTTGTGTACATCATTACTGCTGTTTATATACTGTACATTTTACTGTACAAACAGATTAGACTGGACACAACACCGCACCTCCCCCAGGCCACCCTTTTTTCCTGAAACGACAAGAAAACAAAAAATTAGTGCAGTTATGTGCATTTTGTATTATGGCATTGTGTGACGTGTAGTACTACTGTACATGGCTGGTGCTGCTTTCTCTGGAAAGAAAAAAATTGAGCAGTTAGTAGGCAGTTACTGTAGTACTGTCAAACTAGTTTATACTGGAACTACTGTATACTCTGACTACTGTAAAATACTATGTACTGTAACCTGGTGCTGCTCTCTCTGTAAAGAAAACACTGTAACTACTGTATACTCTGACTATTGGGAAAGAAAAAATCTGTGCCATACTTACCTGTATCGTACTGTACTTACAATACTACAGCACAGTACTACTTTCCTGATGCTTGCCCATTACGCGCGATCACAATGGGCAACACAGTGGCAATATGGTCTATATATTTATTGCAGCGTTCCACGGTGAGTACATAGTTCCAAAAACTCATTATGCCTTTCAACAACTCGTCCTTTTTGGAGGGTTTCACCACTTTCCGGATATGGTCCTTCAGCTGATGCCAGACCATTTCGATCGGATTGAAGTCATTGGAAAAAAAGGACAATTATTTTAAGAGATACAGTACAGTACACAGTGAAAACAGTGGGGAAAAAATGAGACACGGTTACCGCACTTACTCCGCTGGCGTCTTCACCCAGTTGATACCGTGCTCAAGGATATGCGCTATTGATGCGGTGTGCTTCGGATCGTTGTCCTGGTAGAAGCGGTGACCATTCGGGAACTCGCGTGTGATGTATTGCAATCTCAGGGACAATGTTGTCTTGGATGAAAGCTTTATTCATGATTCCTATAGCAAGAAAAGAAAAGTGCTCAAAAAATATATTGTAATATAAATATAAATATACAAAATATATATACTGTTGTAATATAAATATAAATATACAAAATATATATACTGTTGTAATATAAATATACAAAATATATATACTGTTGTAATATAAATATAAATATACAAAATATATATACTGTTGTAATATAAATATACAAAATATATATACTGTTGTAATATAAATATAAAAAATATATATACTGTTGTAATATAAATATAAATATACAAAATATATATACTGTTGTGATATAAATATAAATATACAAAATATATATACTGTTGTAATATAAATATAAATATACAAAATATATATACTGTTGTAATATAAATATAAATATACAAAATATATATACTGTTGTAATATGAATATACAAAATATATATACTGTTGTAATATAAATATACAAAATATATATACTGTTGTAATATAAATATAAATATAAATATACAAAATATATATATACTGTTGTAATATAAATATGAATATACAAAATATATATACTGTTGTAATATAAATATACAAAATATATATACTGTTGTAATATAAATATACAAAATATATATAATGTTCTAATATAAATATGAATATACAAAATATATATACTGTTGTAATATAAATATACAAAATATATATACTGTTGTAATATAAATCTACAGAAATAACAAAAATATTAGATACAGTACTGTAGATGTACAGTACATTTTTGGATCTAATTTTTTTTTTTAAAGTGTTATAAATATACGTACGCGTTAGTTACCCTTGGTGCCCTTTTGCGTTCTCTGTTTTTTCCGTGTGCATGATAGCTCACGGTGTTTGCTGGCACAACGAGGCCAGAAGTAGCTAACCAGCATTGGATAGCAGCAATTCGGTGTCCGCTCGTGTACATCTCCTTAATTCGTATGCTGAGATCCTTGGAAATCTTTTTAACAACCATTGCTGCGAGTAGAAAGAAATACAAACACAAGAATGTATATTCGATGTTTAGTCGATGTGTATTCAATGTGCAGTGAATCCACAAAATGGATGGTGTATTTATAATGTAATGACTCACATTAGAGTACGCCCACTTTCAACAGCTGTACCTCGCTGTCATGCATAAAAGGTTACACACTTTGCATAGCCCACCACACGATGATCTTTATCTGAACTTGTCCTTGTCCAGATACTGCATTGTGCCACCTGCTTCCATGGAGCAACCCCGATTCTACGGACGCAGGAACCCACTCGCCTCTGCCATGCCTGTCATGCAGAAAAAGCGAAAGGCGGTTGCCGTTTCCATGCCAAGGCAAAAGCGACACGCTAAGGCCAATAAAGAAAACCTTCTGCTGACCCCAAAGGTTAAGGGTTTTCATAGACGTCAGCCTTATTATGTCAAGAAGATATATGGTGATGTACTCTTGACGCAAAACGATTGGCAGCCAACCCATCGAATCCGCAGACCACTTCCTCACATACGGTTTGACAACTCTGCCGCCGCTGTCCTGGAAATATTCAGCCCGTCTTCTCCACCCCTCGTCCTCGACGCTGCCGCCGCCCTCCCAGAAACCCACAGGCCATCTTCTCCGGTTCTATCCGACGACGCTGCCGCCTCTGAAATCCACGGGTCACTTTCTCCTTTGCTGTTAGACGACTCTGCTTCTCGCCCGGAAATCCAAAGGTCACTTTTTCCATCCCTCTTCGACGACGCTGCCACTTCTCCTCTACCGGATATCCACAGGTCACCTCCACCACCCTTCTTCAACGTCGTCGCTGCCGCTTCTCTCCATGGAACCCCCATCTCATCCTCCGTTGCACCCATCCACCCAGATGTCCACACGCCATGCACAAGAAGCAGCTCGTTAGACCGGATGCTGAATGGGATAAGTGTGGATCTCCCCGGGAACTCTATTGTGCTAGCAAAGATAGATTTGCTTCTGGAGACCATGTTAAATGTGGAGCAACGGATGCTACATATGGATCAACGGATGATAAATATGGATCAACGGATGATACATATGGATCAACGGATGCTAGATATGGATCAACGGATGGATCGACGGATGGAGAAGATAGAGGCTGACATAGCGGGTATACATAATTTGCTCGGTGTTAATGCCCCTGTTTCCCCGACGCCGGAGCAGGAGGGTGACATGGATGTGATGAATGGGAGCATCGACCCCCTTCCATCACCAAGCACACCCCCTCCACCAGAAGATGTAGTGTACATGTATGACATTGAGGAGGACATGACAACCCCGACATGACGACGCCAGGAGACAACACATCGACCAAGACCGGAGGAAAGCTTCCTCCCAGACAACCTACCATCGCCCGTCGCCTCAAGCACACCCGCTCGCAGAAGACCTACATTCGCTCGCATCGATACGGTGCCCGACATCACCCTGTGCGATCTGCCACCGGCGCTCAGGGAGAAGTATAGGGTGATGAGTGCTGGTGCACCCCACAAGTATGCCTTGTTACTTTTTAAGCACCATGTTCCCTACTCGTTGTACTTCGATTGTTTTTTCCCCTTTTCCTTTTCCCCTCCCCCCACCCCTCACTTTGTGACATGCCCATTTGTGATACTGGTTTCTGCAAACACATTTGATTTATTTCTGGTTCGTTTTAGTATTAAATGTTTATTCTGCATTACAACTGTTTTCATCATTTAGCTATTAGACAGTGAGTGCTGGTACTTACGTAGATTTGCTCCAGGTGAAGTGCGTCACATTCCAGGAAAAAGCCAGGGAAAAAACGGCAATGTGTTAGACTCAGATGAGCCGCAGCAGTACGAGCAGGGGTCACAATGAAGGTCAGACAAGGCACAGCAACAGCAACGGTCAGCAAGCACAGGTACACAAACAGAAGCTTATGCTCAGTCAGTTTGTGGGAGGACTGGCTCAGTATTTAAAGGGCAGACAGCCAATGGTAAAGGCAGCACCCGGCTGCAAGGTATTGTATTGTGTGTCTTTATTTATATAGTGCCATTAATGTACATAGCGCTTCACAGTAGTAATACACATGGTAATCAAATAACAGATAATATAAACAGGTCATCGGAATAAGTGCATCAGACATAAACGTAACATTAAGGAAGGAGTCCCTGCTCCGAGGAGCTTACAGTCTAATTGGTAAGTAGGGAGAACGTACAGAGACAGTAGGAGGGAATTTTGGTAAGTGCGCCTGCAGGGGGCCAAGCTTTATGTATCATGTAAAAAAGTTAAATATACTCATGCGCACGGAATCGGTTAAAAAAGAACCCTAGTTCTTAGAGGTCAAGAAATTTCAAATGAGACCACACTCTAAATATGTGCGATATAAATATACTTTTAATAATATCAAAAACCTAATAGTTCTGAAAATAAAATACAAAAATATGAAATTATCCCAGCTGGGTGTAAAATAAACCAAATAACATTTAAACTCATAAAATCTAATCAAAAATTAGGCCTGTTAAAACAAACACTTGTTACTTGCAAAATGATTGAGCATACATATATTGTGTTTGCATATACATGGGTAACAGTCTTAACGATCTTCTAATGTCCACCTTAGTATAACAGGTGCATCCACTTAGAACTACTTGTTAGAAAATCCAAAAATGATGAGTTCTTTAGTGTATATCACAGTGTTGGTGGAAACACTTTGAGTTTTGTTGATTTGGTTAGTATAAGTGATATGGGGAATGGGAACACTGTGTGCTTCTGGTGTCTGTGATATTTGCTGGCTGGGCAAGAGGAAAGAGATGTCAAATAAGCCACAGATCTCCTGAGGAGACTTCGTGCACCCTGTTTTCAACCCTCACAGAATGAAGATGTATTCAGGTGTGTGTTAGGCAAAACTGGTGAGTAGCCTTTCACCTAGAGCCTACACAGCTCTTAGCACATCATTCCCTGCGCCCAGCGGCTCGGGCGGCCGCGTGAGCGTTCCCCACCAGCAGGGGAATCCTCACGAGCCGGTCCCAGTCCCCCCTCGCTGCTGGCTCACTACGCACTCTGACGCGTCAGCCGGCAGGGGATGCAAGAAAATTGTGATCCCGAGCGGCGACGCGTCACGTGGTGCGCTGATGAGCCAATCAGCGGTGGGGGCGGGAGCAGGAGCTGTCATAAAGCAAGGTAGGGGGTGGTGTGTGTGTGTTTTGTTTCTGTTGCTTACCTTCCAGCAGCAGCTCCCTCCTGCAGGCGGAGCCCGAGCCCATGGAGGGAGGAGGGGGAGTTGCGGGTCCCTCCGCTCAAGCCACGCCCCCCCTCCCACTCCCGCCCACTTCCCGCTCCGGCTCCCGCTCCCTACAGACCGCATATCGCAGTCTGAGTCTGTCAGCGCCCCGCCTGTCTGTAGTGCGGGCGCGCTGACTGAGGGAGCGGGGCCTTAGCCTTACTTACCAGTCTTGCCTAACACACACCTGAATACATCTTCATTCTGTGAGGGTTGAAAACAGGGTGCACGAAGTCTCCTCAGGAGATCTGTGGCTTATTTGACATTTCTTTCCTCTTGCCCAGCCAGCAAATATCACAGACACCAGAAGCACACAGTGTTCCCATTCCCCATATCACTTATACCAATCAAATTAACAAAACTCCAAGTGTTTCCACCAACACTGTGATATACACTAAAGAACTCATCATTTTTGGATTTCTAACAAGTAGTTCTAAGTGGATGCACCTGTTATACTAAGGTGGACATTAGAAGATCATTAAGACTGTTACCCATGTATATGCAAATACAACATATGTATGCTCAATCATTTTGCAAGAAACAAGTGTTTGTTTTAACAGGCCCCTATTAGGGCATTTTTTGATTAAGTTTTATGAGTTTAAATGTTATTTGGTTTATTTTACACCCAGCTGGGATAATTTCATATTTTTGTATTTTATTTTCAGAACTATTAGGTTTTTGATATTATTAAAAGTATATTTGTATCGCACACATTTGGAGTGTGGTCTCATTTGAAATCTCTAAGAAACCTCTAAGAACTAGGGTTCTTTTTTTAACTGATTCCGTGCGCAGGAGTATATACTGTATAACTTTTTTCCTTTCTGTATACATAAGGGAATTGAAGATTCACTGCTATATACTCCAGCAGCAGGTGTCACTTCCTCCTATATAGTGAGTATAATACCAACTCTACCATTGTTACAAGTCCATCAAGCGCCATCTTTTTTTCCATATTTATATGTATCATGTGCCCAGTATAATCCATAGTGCTTTTCATATGCTTGTTTAAGCAAGTGTGTCTTAAGGTGGGACTTAAAGGTGGATAGAGAGGGTGCTAGTCGGGTATTGAGGGGAAGGGCATACTAGAGGTGTGGGGCAGTAAGTGAGAAAGGTTTAAGGCGGGAGAGGGCTTTAGATACAAAGGGGGTAGAAAGAAGACATCCTTGAGAGGAACGCAAGAGTCGGGATGGTGTATAACGAGAATTTAGGGCTGAGATGTAAGGAGGGGCAGAAGAATGTAAAGCTTTAAAAGTGAGGAGAAGAATGGAGTGTGAGATACGGGATTTGATCGGAAGCCAGGAGAGGGATTTCAGGAGGGGAGATGCGGAGACAGATTTAGGAAAGAGTAGAGTGATTCTGGCAGCAGCGTTTAGGATAGATTGTAGGGGAGTAAGTTGAGAGGCAGGAAGGCCGGACAGAAGGAGGTTACAGTAATCAAGACGTGAGAGAATGAGATCCAGAGTCAGAGTTTTAGCAGTCAAGCAACAGAGAAACGGGCGTATCTTAGTGATATTGCGGAGGAAAAAGCGACAGGTTTTAGAAACGTTCTGAATGTGAGAGGAGAATGTGAGAGATGTGTCGAGTGTGACCCCTAAGCAGCATGCTTGGGCTACTGGGTGAATGATCGTACTTCCAACAGTAATGTGGAAGGAGGGAATAGGGCCAGGTGTGGGAGGAAGTATGAGGAGCTCTGTTTTTGCCATGTTGAGTTTAAGGCGGTGGAGGGCCATCCAGGATGATATAGCAGAGAGACGTTCAGAAACTTTGGTCTGTATAGCAGGTGTAAGGTCGGGTGTTGAAAAGTATATTTGTGTGTCGTCAGCATAGAGGTGATATTTAAACCCAAGAGATGTTATTAGGTCCCCTAGAGAGAGTGTGTACAGAGAAAAGAGAAGAGGTCCCAAGACAGAGCCCTGGGGTACCCTCACAGAGAGACCAATAGAGGAGGAGGAGGTGTTGGCAGAAGAGATACTGAAAGTACAATGGGAGAGGTAAGAGGAGATCCAGGATAGAGCTTTGTTACGAATACCAAGAGTATGGAGAATGTGAAGGAGAAGAGGGTGGTCCATGGTGTCAAATGCGGCAGAGAGGTCGAGTAATATGAGCAGAGTGTAATGACCTCTGTCTTTGGCAGCATGGAAGTCATCCGTTATTTTAGTGAGGGCTGTTTCCGTGGAGTTAGCAGTGCGGAAGCCAGATTGTAGAGGGTCTAGGAGAGAATAGGTGTTGAGAAAATGGAGCAAGTGAGAGAATACAAGACGTTCAAGGAGTATGGAGGCTAAAGGCAGGAGGGAGACAGGTCGATAGTTAGAAAGACAGGTAGGGTCAAGCTTGCTGTTTTTGAGTAATGGTATAAGTGTTGCATGTTTGAAGGAGGATGGGAAGGTACCAGAGTAGAGGGAGGAGTTAAAAATGTATGTGAGGGTAGGGATTATAGTAGGACCAAGAGGTTTTAGGAGATGGGAGGGAATGGGGTCAAGAGAGCAAGTGGTAGAGGGGGAAGAGGAGATCAACAGTGACACATCCTCCTCTGAGACAGTGGAATAACAGTCAAGGAAGGCAGCAGGAGAGTTAGGAAGAGGTGTAACATGGGAGGAAGAAACAGAGGGAATGTTCAGACGTATGGATTCTACCTTTTCTTTAAAATAGTCAGCAAAGTCCTGGGCGGAGATGGAGGAAGAAGAGGCAGCTGAGGGTGGTTTGAGTAGAGCATCAAAGACAGAGAAGAGTCGGCGTGGGTTAGACTTGTGCTTGTTGATTAGAGAAGAAAAGTAGGCTTGTTTAGCATGCGAGAGGATATTTCCTCCAGAGGCGTTCAGAGGAACGAGTGGAGGAACGTAGCATGCGCGTGTGGGAAGTTAGCCAGTGTCTGGGGTTAGAAGGGCGGGGACGGCAGAGAGAAAGCGGGGCATGTAGATCAAGATAGGAGGATAAGGCAGAGTTGTAGTTCCTGACCATGTTGTCAGGGTCTGTAGCAGAGCTGAGAGAGGAGAGGGAGGAGCGTAAAGTGGAATGAAAGTCTGGTAGGTGAATAGAGCGCAGGTTTCTGCAGAACCGGGGGGTAGATGGAGGCGGAGAAGGGGAGAAGCGAGATAGAGAGAATGAGATGAGGTGATGGTCAGAGAGAGGAAAAGGGGAAATGGAGAAATCAGAGAGAGAGAAGTTTTTAGTGAAAACCAGGTCAAGGTAGTGGCCATCCTTGTGGGTGCTGGCTGCAGTCCACTGTTGAAGGCCAAAAGAAGAGGTTAGAGAGAGAAAGTGGGAAGCCCAAGGGAGAGAGGGGTCATCAATGTGGCAATTGAAGTCCCCAAGGAGAAGAACAGGAGAGTCTGAGGAGAGAAAGAAAGAGAGCCAGGATTCAAAGTGAGAGAGAAAGGCAGAAGGGGGATGAGTAGAGGTAGGTGGGCGATAGATGACTGCCACGTGGACAGGGAGAGGTGAGAAGATCTGGACAGTGTGAGCCTCAAAGGAGGGAAAAACAAGAGAGGGAGGAATAGGAAGGGTTCGGTAACGGCAGAGAGAGGAGAGCGGGAGCCCCACACCTCCACCCCTGCAAGGTAACGAAAGAGAACCGCCCCTCGGACATATTCAGTCCACTAATAGGTAGGGGCGGGGAGAAGTGCAGGGGAGGAGTAATTGACAGCATTAACCCCTCGTGTACTTCCGGAAATGCAGCGCCGCCGCCGTGTATTGGAGACAGGAGTGTCTTCCGCTGTGCCACGGAAGGCGGTGCGGTGGCGGAGCCCAGGTCCGGTGTTGGCAGGAGTATTTCGGCACTCGTTGGCAGGGCCGAGGTCCAACCCTCACACTTTGCTCCATTTCCTCACCTCCACCTCTTCCCCTCCACCTTCTCTTCTCCACCTTCTCTCCTCCCCATCGTCACCTCCACCTACTGTCCTCCACCTCTCACTTCCACCTCCTCTCCTACACCTCCTCTCCTACACCTCCTCTCCTTCACCTCCTCTCCTTCACCTCCTCTCCTCCACCTTCTTGCCTCCACCTTATCTCCTCCACTTCCTCTCCTCCCCATCCCCACCACCCACCTACTGTCCTCCACCTCCTCTTTTCCACCTCCTCTTCTCCACCTACTTTAATCCACCTCCTCTCTTCCACCTCCTCCCCTCCACCTTCACTTCTCCACTGTATCTCCTCCACCTCCTCTAATTCACCTTCTCACCTCCACCTCCTCCCCTCCAACTTCTCTCCGCCACCTTCTCTCCTTCCCATCCTCATCTTCACCTCCTCTCCTCCACCTTATATCCTCTACCTCATCTCCTCCCCATCCTTACCTCCACCTAGAGTCCTCCACCTTCTCTCCTCCACCTCCACTAATCCCCCTTCTCTCCTCCACCTCATCTACACCTCCTCTCCTCTACCTCCTCTCCTCCCCATCAACACCTCCACCTACTGTCCTCCACCTTCTCTCCTCCACCTCCTCCTTTCCACCTCCTCTTCTCCACCTCTTTTAATCCACTCTTCCACCTTCTCTACTCCACTTCATCTCCTCCACTTCATCTCCTCCACCTCCTCTCCTCCACCTCCTCCCCTCCACCTCCTCCCCTGCACCTCATCCCCTCTACCTTCTCTCCTCCAACTCACTATCTCCACCTCCTCTCGTCCACCTTCTCCCCTCCACCTCCTCCCTTCCACCCCTCCCCTCTACCATCTCTCCTCCACCTCATCTCCTCCAACTCACATTCTCTCCTCTCCATCCTCACCTCCACCTACTGTCCTCCATCTTCTCTCCTCCACCTTCTCTCCTCCACCTCCTCTAATTCACATTCTTTCCTCCACCTCCTCACTTCCACCTCCTCTCCTCCACCTCTTCTCCTCCACCTCCCCTCCTCCACCTCCCCTCCTCCACCTCCTCTCCTCTACCTTTTCTCCTCCACCTCTTCTCCTCCACTTCCTCTACTCCCCATCCTCACCTCCACTTCTCCACCTCCTTTAATCCACCTCCTCTCTTCCACCTCTTCTCCTCCATCTTCTCTCTTCCGCTTCATCTCCTCCACCTCCTCTTCTCCACCTCTTCTCCACCACATCCTCTCCATCACATCCTCTCCATCACATCCTCTCCTCCACCTCCTCTCCACCACCTCCTCTTCTCCACCTCCTCTCCTCCACCTCCTCTCCACCACCTCCTCTCCTCCATCTCATCTCCTCCATCTCATCTCCTCCACTTGCTCCCCTCCACCTCCTCCCCTCCACCTCCTCTCCTCCATCTCATCTCCTCCATCTCATCTCCTCCATCTCATCTCCTCCATCTCATCTCCCCCATCTCATCTCCCCCATCTCATCTCCTCCACTTGCTCCCCTCCACCTCCTCTCCTCTACCTCCCCTCCTCCACCTCCTCTCCTCCACCTCCTCCCATCCACATCTCCGGCACCACCTCTCCTCCACCTCCACTTCTCCACCTTATTTCCTCCCCCTCATCTCCTTGTAATGCTTGCGCTCACCATGAACAAGGTGAGACCCCGGTACTGAGGTGGGAAAGTACAAGATAATGCACCCATAGCAGCGGGACCACGCCTGGAGGGTGGATAGTCAGCGTAGCCGGGCCTGGGTTGGAGAGATTGGGTTAGTGAGAGTACTTGCCGAGATCCAGGGGGCAGAGCCAGTGGGATGGTTAGTGTCCGTTTGCCATAGTCTAGAGTTGGAGCCAGGAGAGTGGTAGATTGTCTGAAAAGCCGAGGTCTGGGATGGAGAGGTGCGGGTAATCAGAGGCAAGCCGGGGTCTTTATCCAGAGGGGGTCCTAGGATCAAGCCAGGTCGGTACACAGAAAGCAACAGAGAAACAGCAGCAAAGCAGTAGCAAGACAAAACAGAACGCAGGAACACAAGGTCACAAGAGTTATGCTCAGCAATGACTCTGAGCATGAGCAGGGTATAAGTAGGAAGCAGGAACCAATGGAACCGGAGGCGCGGCCCCAGCGGGAGCCGCGATAGGCTTCAGGAGACAAGTGGCAAGGAATTAGTTGCTGTGCAGCTGGGGAGCGGGGCACGAAGTCACGTGAGCGCACCGCGCGCTAGAGAAGCGCGTCGCATCCGCGGGGGGGAGTGAGGGGGGGCAGAGCCAAGTTCCGTGGCAGTCCTAGAAGAGCTAGGCGTGCACGTGCTCTGTAACCAGAGCGGGGGTGCGCGCATGCATTGGTGCCAGTGTGGAGGTCTATGCAGACACAGGTAAGGAGGGAACACGTCGCAAAGGACGTGTTCCCCGATTCCTTACACTCCTCCACCTCATCCCCTCCACCTCCTCTCCTCCACCTTCTCCCTCTAACTTCTCACCTCCATCTCATATCCTCCAAATATCTTCCTCCACCTCTACTCCCCATCCTCACCTTCACCTACTGTCCTCCACCTACTGTCCTCCACCTCCTCTTCTCCACCTCCTCTTCTCCACCACCTTTAATCCACCTCCTCTCTTCCACCTCCTCTCATCCACCTTCTCTCCTTCACCTGCTCTCTTCCACTTACTCTCCTCTACCTCCTCCCCTCCATCTCTCCTGCACCTCCTCCTCTCCACCACCTCCTCTCCTTTCCTCCACCTCCTCTCCTCCACCTTCAATCCTCCACCTTCTCTCCTCCACCTTCTCTCCTTCACCTCCTCCCCACTACCGCCTTTCCTCCGCATCTCCCCCACCTCCTCTCCTCCACCTCCTCCCCTCAACCTCCTCCCCTCCACCTCCTCCCCTCCACCTCCTCCCCTCCACCTGTACTTGAAGGGGAAGGGACAGTCATGGTGCTGAGGAGGATGATATAGGATGCCAACCCCTCATCTCTCTCCTCTTCCACCTCTTCTAATTCACCTTCTTTCCTCCACCTCCTCATCCCACCCCCACCTCCTCTCCTCCACTTCCTCTCCTCCACCTCTTCTCCTCCCCCATCCTCACCTCCACCTCCTCTCCTCCACCATCCATCCTCCATCTTCTCTCCTCAACCTCCTCTTCTCCACCTCCTCTCTTCCACCTCCTCTCCTCCACCTTCTCTCCTCTACTTCATCTCCTCCACCTGCTCTCCTCCTCCCCTCCACCTCCTCTCCTCCACCTCCTCTCCTCCGCCTCCTCTCCTCCACCTCCTCTACTCCACCTCCTCTACTCCACCTCCTCTACTCCACCTCCTCTACTCCACCTCCTCTACTCCACCTCCTCTCCTCCCCTCCACCTCCTCTCCTCCACATCCTCTCCTTCACCTCCTCTCCTTCACCTTCTTCCCTCCACCTCCTCTCTTCCACATCCTCTCCTCCATCTCCTCCCGTCTACCTTCTCTCCTCCACCTCACCTCCACCTCACCTCCACCTCCCCTCCTCCACCTCACCTCCTCCACCTCCTCTCCACCACCTCCTCTCAACCTCATCTCCTCCTCCTCTCTTCCACATCATTTCCTCCACATCATCACCTCATCTCCTCCACCTCCTCCCCCCAACCTCCTGCCCTCCACCTGTACTTGAAGGGGAGGGTGTAACGCTTGACTGCCCGCAGACCTGGCCAGTCCCCAATACTGAGGTGGGTAAGGGTATAACACGCACCCACAGCAGTGAAGGCGTGCCCAGAGTGTGGTATGATGTGTTGTCAGGCCTGGTGAGAAAGGGTTAGCCTGATACTTGCCGTGTCCAGGTGCCAGAGGTCCGAGGGTAAAGATCCATAGGTCAGGGGCAGGAGAGAGCAGCATAGTGAGGTCCAAAGCCAAGTCCAGGGAGTAGCGAGGTACACGAAGTCTAACAAGAGCCGAGATCAAATCCAAGGGTATCAAACGAGGGCAGGGACTGGTGCGAGAGCTGTAACACAAAAGAGAGCCAGGCATAGACCTCCGTACTACAAGAGCCACAGGAAACCTATGCAGAGCGAGGAAGGAGAGGGCAGACAGGAACTATAAATGCCGGAGAACCAATGGGAGCAAGAGGCGGAGCGGGGGCTTGACTGAGCGGTCCCAGGGATAGGTTAGGATGCCTGGTGTGGTGTTCCCTAGTGGGAATAGCCTCCAGCTGCTGGGTGGTGGAGCCAAGGCTACAGGAGGAGTGTAGAAGAGGACGGTTGCGCGCGCCCTGTAACACTCCCGCGCACGCACCCCTGCAGCGTGTGGGCGGAGGCGGCGTCTGCCGCGGAGGAGCAGCGTGGCGTCCAACCAGAGTGGGTAAGGAGCTGATGGGGAGGGGGTCTGGGACGAGCGGCAGTACTGGGAGCCGGGGTGATGGGGACCCGCTTTAAGGCGCATGTCCCCCGATCCCTTACAGTACCCCCCGGTTGAGGATCGGACTCCGGATGATCCTCACAAGGCTTGTGAGGAAATTTTCGACGAAATTGTTTAAGTAGAGCTGGGGCGTGAATGTGATGACAAGGTACCCAAGAACGTTCCTCCGGACCATATCTTTTCCAATGAACGAGGAATTGAAGTTTGCCCCTGGAAAGTCGTGAATCGAGAATGGACTGGACTTCAAATTCTTGTTGCCCCTGTATCACGACGGGGTTGGGTCTATGAGGACGGTCCGGAAAATGTACATTCTGGAAGAAGGGCTTCAGGAGGGAAACGTGGAACATTGAGGGTATCCTCATGGTGGAAGGTAGCGAAAGCCGATACGCTACCGGGTTGATCCATTCTAGGACCTTGAAAGGACCCAAGAATCTGGGCACCAACTTCTGAGAAGGAGTTTTAAGCAAGATATTTTTAGAGGAAAGCCAGACTCTGTCCCCAGGTTTTTACTCCGGTGCCACCTGACGTCGCCGATCTGCTTGGTCTTTTTGTTTTTGGAAGGCCCCTTGCAAGGCTTTTTGGATCCTTTGCCAGGAGACTTGTAAATTAGAAACTTGGATATCTGCTGCCGGTACACCAGATGGAAAGGAAGAGAGGGGAAGACTGCTAGGGTGGAACCCATAATTAATGAAGAAAGGCGACTCTTGCGTGGATTCATTCCTCAGCGAATAAATCGCGTACTCCGCCCAGGGTAATAGATCTACCCAGTTGTCTTGAGATTCCGATACGAAACATCTAAGATACTGCTCCAAGGTCTGGTTCATTCTCTCCGTCTGGCCATTGGTCTGTGGGTGATAACCCGAGGAGAAGAGGAGGGATATGCCAAGTCTCTGAGAGAAAGCTCGCCAAAACTTAGAAATGAATTGTGTGCCCCTGTCCGAGACAATGGTGTGTGGAATGCCGTGTAGCCTGAAAATCTCTTTAGAAAATATGTCGGCCAAGGTAGCCGAATTGGGAAGACCCTTGAGGGGTACAAAGTGCGTGTGCTTGGAAAATCTGTCCACTACTACAAGGATCGTATTCATCCCTTTAGAGCAGGCCTGCACAACTCGTAAAGTGCGAAGGGCCGAACTGCTCCAAGGAAAAATAAATTGGGCCGCACGGGTAAAATCATCATCATCATCATCATCATCATCATCATCATCATCATCTCTCCTCCAGCACCCATCATCATCCTCATATCTCCCCCAGAACCCAACACTATCAACCATTGCGATACTCCCCATCTATCTCTCATACCCCCATCTGTCCCCCTCACCCACACACAATACACCCCTCCACATCAAACACACAATACCCCCCTCCACATCAAACACACAATACCCCCCTACACCCCACACACATCCCACCACCCCCTGCAGCTCACATCCCTCCCCCTGCAGCTCACATCCCTCCCCCCTGCAGCTCACATCCCTCTGCCCCCTTGCACCTCACATCCCTCTGCCCCCTTGCACCTCACATCCCTCCCCCCTGCAGCTCACATCCCTCTGCCCCCTTGCACCTCACATCCCTCTCCCCCCTTGCACCTCACATCCCTCTCCCCCCTTGCACCTCACATCCCTCTCCCCCCTTGCACCTCACATCCCTCTCCCCACTTGCACCTCACATCCCTCTCCCCCTCTGAACCTCACATCCCTCTCCCCCCTTGCACCTCACATCCCTCTCCCCCTTGCACCTCACATCCCTCTCCCCCTTGCACCTCACATCCCTCTCCCCCCTTGAACCTCACATCCCTCTCCCCCCTGAACCTCACATCCCTCTCCCCCTTGCACCTCACATCCCTCTCCCCCCCCTTGCACCTCACATCACTCTCCCCCCCTTGCACCTCACATCACTCTCCCCCCCTTGCACCTCACATCACTCTCCCCCTTGGGTGGGTGACAGTGACTGGGTGACAGTGACTGGGTGGGACACAGTGACTGGGTGGGTGACTGGGTGGGTGACAGTGACTGGGTGGGTGGGTGACAGTGACTGGGTGGGTGGGTGACAGTGACTGGGTGGGTGACAGTGACTGGGTGGATAGGTGGGTGACAGTGACTGGGTGGGTGACAGTGACTGGGTGGGTGACAGTGACTGGGTGGGTGACAGTGACTGGGTGGGTGACAGTGACTATGACAGTGACTGGGTGGGTGGGTGACAGTGACTGGGTGGGTGACAGTGACTGGGTGGGTGACAGTGACTGGGTGGGTGACAGTGACTGGGTGGGTGACAGTGACGGGGTGGGACACAGTGACAGGGTGGGACACAGTGACTGGGTGGGACACAGTGACTGGGTGGGTGACTGGGTGGGTGGGTGACAGTGACACTGACAGTGACTGGGTGGGTGGGTGACAGTGACTGGGTGGGTGGGTGACAGTGACTGGGTGACAGGGTGACAGTGACTGGGTGGGTGACAGTGACTGGGTGGGTGGGTGACAGTGACCTTGACAGTGACTGGGTGGGTGGGTGACAGTGACTTGACAGTGACTGGGTGGGTGACAGTGGGTGGGTGGGTGACAGTGACTGGGTGGGTGACAGTGACTGGGTGGGTGACAGTGACTGGGTGGATAGGTGGGTGACAGTGACTGGGTGGGTGACAGTGACTGGGTGGGTGACAGTGACTGGGTGGGTGACAGTGACTGGGTGGGTGACAGTGACTATGACAGTGACTGGGTGGGTGGGTGACAGTGACTGGGTGGGTGACAGTGACTGGGTGGGTGACAGTGACTGGGTGGGTGACAGTGACTGGGTGGGTGACAGTGACGGGGTGGGACACAGTGACAGGGTGGGACACAGTGACTGGGTGGGACACAGTGACTGGGTGGGTGACTGGGTGGGTGGGTGACAGTGACACTGACAGTGACTGGGTGGGTGGGTGACAGTGACTGGGTGGGTGGGTGACAGTGACTGGGTGACAGGGTGACAGTGACTGGGTGGGTGACAGTGACTGGGTGGGTGGGTGACAGTGACCTTGACAGTGACTGGGTGGGTGGGTGACAGTGACTTGACAGTGACTGGGTGGGTGACAGTGGGTGGGTGGGTGACAGTGACTGGGTGGGTGACAGTGACTTGACAGTGACTGGGTGGGTGGGTGATAGTGACTGGGTGGGTGACAGTGACTGGGTGGGTGACAGTGACTGGGTGGATAGGTGGGTGACAGTGACTGGGTGGGTGACAGTGACTGGGTGGGTGACAGTGACTGGGTGGGTGACAGTGACTGGGTGGGTGACAGTGACTGGGTGGGTGACAGTGACTGGGTGGGTGACAGTGACTATGACAGTGACTGGGTGGGTGACAGTGACTGGGTGGGTGACAGTGACGGGGTGGGACACAGTGACTGGGTGGGAAGAGTGACAGGGTGGGACACAGTGACAGGGTGGGACAGTGACAGGGTGGGTGGGTGACAGTGACTGGGTGGGTGACAGTGACTGGGTGGGTGGGTGACAGTGACTTGACAGTGACTGGGTGACAGTGACTGGGTGGGTGGGTGACAGTGACTTGACAGTGACTGGGTGACAGTGACTGGGTGGGTGACAGTGGGTGGGTAGGTGACAGTGACTGGGTGGGTGACAGTGACTTGACAGTGACTGGGTGGGTGGGTGGGTGACAGTGACTGGGTGGGTGGGTGACAGTGACTTGACAGTGACTGGGTGACAGTGACTGGGTGGGTGGGTGACAGTGACTTGACAGTGACTGGGTGACAGTGACTGGGTGGGTGGGTGACAGTGGGTGGGTAGGTGACAGTGACTGGGTGGGTGACAGTGACTTGACAGTGACTGGGTGGGTGGGTGGGTGACAGTGACTTGGGTGACAGTGACTAACAGTGACAGTGACTTACCTTGACCCGGGTGGGTGCAGGTTGCCGCCGGACGCTTGCTCCTCCTGCCCCCGATATCCCTGCGGCAGCTGCCTGGGACGGGAGGTGGGCTTGGGGGAAGGGGGGGGGGAGGAGGGCACGGGAGGTGAGCTCGTGGGGGACGCGAGAAGCTGGCCGCGGAGGGAAGCGGTGAGAAGCAGGCCGCTGGAGGAGCTGAATTATTTAATTATTACTTCCCCCTCCGGCCCACGTTGGGAGCAGGGGGGGGGAGCGGGCCCGCAGAGGAGCTGCATGTTGCTTCCCCTTCCGCCCCGCGTTGGGAGCAGGGAAGGGGGAGGGGAGCGGGCCCGCAGAGGAGCTGCGTGTTGCTTCCCCCTCCGGCCCACGTTGGGAGCAGGGAAGGGGGGGGGGGACGGAGCGGGCCTAGCGCATGCGCGCCGGGACCGCAGGGAATTGGCGCCATTTTTTTTTCAAAGTTTTTTTTTTTTCAAATTTTTTTTTTTTTTTCAAATTTTTTTTTTTTCAAAGTTTTTTTTTTTTTTTTTAAATCTCATCGAGGGCCACACAGAGAGGCCCGCGGGCCGCATGCGGCCCGCGGGCCGCGTGTTGTGCAGCCCTGCTTTAGAGGGTGGGAGTTCCACAATAAAGTCCATGGATATATGTTTCCAAGGCCGTTTAGGGATAGGGAGGGGCAGGAGAAGCCCAGATGGTTTGTGTTGGGCGGACTTGCTCTGAGCGCACACCGGACAAGCTCTCGTGAAATCAAAAATGTCTTTGCTCATTCTAGGCCACCAAAAGGTCTGTTGGATTAAATCCTTTTGAAGCCCGGACGGCCCGCTGATCTGGAAGAATGCCCCCACTCCAGGATCTTGTGGTGCAGGAAGCACACAGGAGCCTTTTCTACACAAGGTGGAGCACATCCCTTGAAGAAGTGCGCGCATGCGCACGAAACGCGTCGGGAAGTTCTTGTTCATTTTAGAAGCTTTTATTGTGGTTGCGGAGGACATTGGGGAATCGTGTGTGGAGTCACAGCCGGTAGAGCCGTAGGGGCAGAGCAGAGCGGTGCGAGAGGACACTCTCATTGGGAGTTTCACATCGCGTTGCGTTAGGAGCAGTGAGGGGCGTGACGTCATATCTGCCGGAAAGCCCTGCAACTCGAGTGATTCATCTCCCACCCACATCACGTGGGGACGCCTGTGAGGGAGCTCCGGGCGCCATCTTTGGAGGACTTCACCATCCACTCTGTGCGAACTGCCTTTACCCAACCGGGGTCCTGTAAGTAGGATTCCAGTTTTACCCCTCTGGATATCCCACCTCCGTCACCCACCTTAGTTGTGTTAATAAATAGCTTTTTAATCTTACTTTTTAGCCTTGCTAGTGTTGGTGTGTTGTCAGTCTTGTGCGTTATGTGTTGTTAGTTGGTATTGTTTTATTAGTCTACAGTAATTGGCATACTGCACCATAATCTGATTTCTTTTTCTTTCTCAATTTGCACGGTCTGGGAGGAGAGTTGTCAGCACAATTCCTTTGTTCATCTGAGGACTTCCAATTGGACTTCACCTTTATGGTTTGGAATTCATTGACTCTTATTTTTTTGGCGCCGGTTTTTCTTCTTTTTTACATGGTCCCCCACTGACAGTACGGTCAGTTTTTACCTGGCTACCAGTTATTTGTTATATGCACTAATTAAGTTTGCTTTTATTTTTTATTAGCGCTGTTTTACACCATCTTTTTTTGTGGAGGATCTTGTGTCGAAAACGTGGAGCAGAGTACAGACGTCCTTCTGGCACCTTTAATCTCCTAGGGATACGAGCCTGGGCTTTGGTGATTTCATCCAGGATATCGAAAGTATTGGCAGAAATTATATATTTGGCAGGCAGAATGGTCTCTGAAGATTCATTAGATCTCTCCTCAGTAGAGAACTGGCGAGAAAGTGCGTCGGCCTTGATATTCTTGGTACCCGGAATATACGAAATCGTGTAATTGAATCGGGGAAAAAAAAGTGCCCAACGTGCTTGCCGGGATCCCAGACGACGAGCCCCCTCAATGTACAATAAGTTTTTGTGATCGGTGAGAATTGCTACTGGCTCTTTGGTACCCTCGAGGAGGTGTCACCATTCTTGCAAGGCTAACTTGATAGCCAAAGAGTTCTCGGTTCTCGACTTCATAATTTCTCTCGGCCGAAGAGAATTTCCTTGAAAAGAACCCACAAGGATGGAGTTTTTCTTGAGGTGAGGACCTTTGCGAGAGTACTGCCCCGGCTCCAACATCGGAAGCGTCAACTTCAAGGGTGAAGGGAAGAGATGTGTCCGGGTGACGAAGGATGGGGGCGGAGATGAAGGCTCTTTTGAGGAACTCGAAGGCTTTGATGGCGTATGGGGACCATGCTGATGGGTCAGCCCCCTTCTTGGTAAGAGCGGTAATGGGTAGAGCAATAGTGGAAAAATTACGGATGAATTTCCCATAGTAGTTTGAGAACCCAAGGAAACGCTGGACGGCTTTTAGGGAGTTCGGTAACTGCCAATCTAGAACAGCCTTCAATTTCTCAGGATCCATGGTGAAGCCTTTGTCGGAAATTATATAGCCTAGGAAGGCTGTGGATGATCGGTGGAAGAGACATTTCTCCATCTTCGCGTAGAGGCTATTTGCGCGAAGCTGAGCGAGGACCACCCTGGTGTGATGAATGTGCTCCTCAAGGTTTTTGGAGAAAATTAGGATGTCGTCTAGGTATACTATGATGAAATTACCCAAAATGTCCCGGAAGATGTCATTCATAAATTCTTGGAAGACAGCTGGGGCATTGCAGAGGCCGAACGGCATCACTAGATATTCATAATGGCCCGTGCGTGTGTTGAATGCAGTCTTCCACTTGTCACCCTCGCGTATTCGGATTAGATTGTAAGCTCCTCTCAGGTCACGTTTGGAGAATACAGAGACTCCTTGGAGCCGGTCAAAGAGTTCCGAATTTAGAGGAAGGGGGTACCGGTTTTTAACTGTGATCTTGTTAAGCCCACGAAAGTCGATACAGGGTCTTAAGGAGCCATCCTTCTTCTTCACAAAGAAGAATCCTGACCTGGCCGGGGAAGTGGAGTTCCGAATAAACCCTCTGAGATTCTCCTGGATGTAAGTCATCATAGTCTCGGTGTCGGGCACGGAGAGGGGATATGATTTAGACTTAGGCCGCGTCCATGGATAGTGCTTGCGGGCAGAGGCAATGAGAGGGGCTTGCCAATGCTTCCGCAAGCGCGCGGAACCGTAGGTCTTAGGAAAATTTTACATTTTCACGCTTGCCGGAGCGCAGGGCCGGTCACGTGAGCGGTTCGCCCAATGAGGGCGAACCAGCTCCGTGACGTCACTGGCCCGCCCGCCGACACGCCCCCGACACGCCCACGGACAGCGCGCTAAGGCCAGGGAAAGCACCCGCTTTCCCTCAGCCTCAGCGCGCCTCCGCCCGCCAGCAACTACCATGGCTGAGACCTTAGGGAGTGCGGCTCCAGGAATTAATTCTATGGGGCAGTCATACGAACGATGAGGCGGTAAGACCTCAGCCTGGGTCTTGTTGAAGACATCCAAAAAATCATGGTATACTTCGGGAAGGGTGGAGAGAGGTGGTAACGAAGTGTCGAGGCCAGCGAGCACGGTAACGGGGGGTATGACAGCCTCCTTCATGGTAGGACCCCACTGGATCGGCAATTCATCCGTCCAATCGACACGTGGGTTGTGAAGCTGGAGCCACAGCAATCCCAAAATGACCTGGACTGTAGGTGAGTGGAAGACATCGAAAATGATGACCTCAGTGTGACCGTCCGCGGTGGTGAGTGTGAGGGGAACAGATTCCCATATAATGAATGCTGGTTGGAGAGGTCTGCCGTCAATGGCCTCAAGGCCGATGGGTGCCTTCTTCTTGACTAACAGAATTTGGTTGTTGCAGGCATAGTCGTGATCCAGGAAGTTGCCACCAGACCCGGAGTCGATGAATGCTGCCACCGCTATCTGGACATTGGGACCCTCGAGGGTTATAGGCAAAAGAATTCTCTTCGGGAGCTCTTTGGGAGGAGAGGGGCAAGGAGAGATGGTACCCAGTAAAAGCCCCTCAACCTTTACTGGGCATTCTCATTTCCTGGTCTCAGGCGGCAGTGATGTACTTGGTGGTCCAGGGAACCACAGTAGAAGCAGAGGCCCTCATTTTGGCGGCGTGTTCTTTCAGCGATCCGGAGCTGTTGACTACCGATCTGCATCGGTTCAACGCTGGAAATACCAAGGGAGGAGACATAGGAGAAGCAGGCGTGGGTTGCATAAATCGGGGATGCTGGCGCTCCTGACATCTCTCTTGAATGCGCTGGTCCACCCGGATGCTGAGGGCAATGAGATCCTCTAAAGATGTGGGACGAGCGTGAGCTGCCAGATCGTCCTTGAGGGTTTCGGACAATCCCTGCCAGTATGCCGCGGATAGGGCTTCATCATTCCCCCGAGTCTCTGCAGCGATTGTGCGGAACTCCACCGCATATCTTACACCCGACCTGCGACCCTGGGAGAGATGAAACAAGGAAGAAGCGGCAGTTTCCCTACGTGCTGGCGTATCAAAGACCTGCTGGAATTCTCGCCGAAATCTGGGGTAATCCTGCGTTATCTCAGATCTGTGTTCCCAGAGAGGCGAAGCCCAAGCGAGAGTGTCGCCTGTTAGCAGGGCGTAGATATAGGCCACCTTAGAGCGATCTGTGGGAAACCGAGATGGGGACATCTCGAACTGGATGTCACATTGGTTCAAGAATCCCCGGCAAGTAAGGGGATCTCCGGCATACCGGTTGGGTGGTGGGATACATGGCTCCGAGACCCCCATAGGTACTGGGGCAGGAGGGGAGGGTACAACTGGCCGGTCCCGCAGGGAAAGGTTAGAAAGTTGTTGTGCCACGGCCGTTACTTGATCGCTCAGGAATTGCCAGTGATCCATTGACACACTTTGGCCCACCTCAGGGGGGTCTGATTTTGGTGGGCTCTGCATAATGTAACGCTTGACTGCCCGCAGACCTGGCCAGTCCCCAGTACTGAGGTGGGTAAGGGTATAACACGCACCCACAGCAGAGAGGGCGTGCCCGGAGTGTGGTATGATGCGTTGCCGGGCCCGGTGAGAAAGGGTTAGCCTGATACTTGCCGCGTCTGGGTGCCAGAGGTCCGAGGATAAATATCCGTAAGCCGTAGGTCAGGGGCAGGAGAAAGCAGCGTAGTAAGGTCCAAAGCCGAGTCCAGGGAGTAGCGAGGTACACGAAGTCTAACGAGAGCCGAGATCAAATCCAAGGGTATACAGGGGCAGGGACTTGAGCGAGAGCTGTAACACAAAAGAGAGCCAGGCATAGACCTCCGTACAACAAGAGCCACAGCAAAACAATGCAGAGCGAGGAAGGAGAGGGCAGACAGGAACTATAAAAGCCGGAGAACCAATGGGAACAAGAGGCGGAGCGGGGGCTTGACTGAGCAGTCCCAGGGATAGGTTAGAATGCCTGGTGTGGGTGTTCCTTAGTGGGAATAGCCTCCAGCTGCTGGGGGGTGGAGCCAAGGCTGCAGGAGGAGTGTAGAAGAGGACGGTTGCGCGCGCGCCCTGTAACACTCCGTGTGCCGCGGATTAGCGGCGTGGCGTCCGACTGGAGCTGGTAAGGAGCTGACGGGAAGGGGGCCTGGGAGCCAGGAGCCGGGGTGATGGGGACCCGCTGTAAGGCGCGTGTCCCCCGATCCCTTACAGAGTGTCAGTCATGATGCTGAGGAGGATAGTGGAGGCCCAGCCCTCATCCTCTCCCTCTCCTCTTCCACCTCCTCTAATTCACCTTCTTTCTTTCATCTCCTCTACTCCAACTCATCTCTTCCACCTCCTCTCTTCCATCTCCTCTCCTCCACCTCATGTCATTCTCCTCATCTCCTCCACCTCATCTTATTCTCCTCATCTCCTCCACCTCCTCTCCTTCAACTCATCTCTTCCACCTCCTCTAATTCACCTTATTTTCTCCACCTCCTCACCTCCACCAACTCTCTTCCACCTCTTCACCTCCTCTCCTCCACCTCCTCTCCTCCACATCCTCCACCTCCTCCCCTCTACCTTCTCTCCTCCACCTCACCTCCTCTACCTCACCTCCTCCACCTCAACTCCTCCACCTCTTCTCCACCACCTCATCTCCTCCGCCTCTCTTCCACCTCATCTCTTCCACATCATCTCCTCCACCTCCTCCCCCCAACCTCCTTCCCTCCACCTGTACTTGAAGGGGAGGGTCAGTCATGATGCTGAGGAGGATAGAGGAGGCCCAACCCTCACCCTCTCCTCTTCCACCTCCTCTAATTCACCTTCTTTCTTCCATCTCCTCTACTCCACCTCATCTCTTCCATCTCCTCTCTTCCATCTCCTCTCTTCCATCTCCTCTCCTCCACCTCATCTTATTCTCCTCATCGCCTTCAACTTATCTCTTCCACCTCCTCTAATTCACCTTATTTCCTCCACCTCATCTCCTCCACCTCGTTTCCTCCACCTTCTCTCCTCCACCTCCTCACCTCCACCGTCTCTCCTCCGCCTTCTCTCCTCCACCTTCTCTCCTCCACCTTCTCTCCTCCACCTTCTCTCCTCCACCTTCTCTCCTCCAACTTCTCTCCTCCACCTCCTCTTCTCCACCACCTCTAATCCACCTCCTCTCCTCCACCTTCTCCCCTCCACATCCTCTCTTCCACCTTCTCTACTCCACCTTCTCTCCACTTCATCTCCTCCACCTGCTCTCCTCCACCTCATCCCCTCTACCTTCTCTCCTCCACCTCATCTCTTCCAACACTACTCTACTCCACCTCATTTCCTCCAACTCACCTCCTCCACCTCCTCTCCTCCACCTCATTTCCTCCACATCATTTCCTCCCCTCCACCTCCTCCCCTCCATCTGTACTTGAGGGGGGGGGGGGGGGGGGGGGTGGGGGGACAGTCATGATGCTGAGGAGGATGATATAGGAGGCCCAACCCTCATCTCCTCCACTTCCTCTCTTCCATCTCATCTCCTCCACCTCCTCTCCTCCACCACCTCTCCTCCACCTCATCCCCTCTACCTTCTCTCCCCCACCTCATCTCCTCCAACTCACTTCCTCCACCTCCTCTCCTTCACCTCCTCCCCTCTACCTTCTCTCCTCCACCTCATTTCCTCCACCTCATCTCCTGCACATATCCTCCACCTCATCTCTTCCACCTCATCATCTCCTCCCCTCCACTTCCTCCCCTCCACCTGTACTTGAAGGGGGCAGTCATGATGCTGAGGAGGATGATATAGGAGGCCCAACCCTCATCTCCTCCCTCTCTTCTCCTTCACGTCCTCTCTTCCACCTCCTCTCCTCCACCTCATCCCTCTTCCTTGTCTCTTCCACCTCATCTCCTCCAACTCACATCCTCCACCTCCTATCCTCCACCTCCTCTCCATCTCTTCCACCTTCTTCCCTCCACCTCCTCTCCTCCACCTCCTCCCCACTACCTTCTCTCCTCCACCTAATTTTCTCCAACTAACCTCCTCCACATCTCCTCCACCTCATCTTCACATCATCTCCTCCCCTCCACCTCCTTCCCTCCACCTCCTCCCCTCCACATGTACTTAAAGGGGGGGGGGGGGGGAAGGCAGTCATGATGCTGAGGAGGATGATAGAGGGGGCCCAACCCTCATCTCCTCCATCTCCTCTCCTCCACTTCCTCTCTTCCACCTCATCACATTCTCCTCATCAACTCCACCTCCTCTCCTCCAACTCATCTCTTCCACCTCCTCTAATTAACCTTCCTTCCTCTATCTCTTCTCCTACACCTCCTCTCCTCCACCTCTTCTCCACCAGCTCCTCTGCTCCACCTTATGTCCTCCACCTCCTCTCATCCCCATCCTCACCTCCACCTACTGTCCTCCACCATCTCTCCTCCACCTCTTCTCCTCCACCTCCTCCCCTCCACCCGCTCTCTTCCACCTGCTCTCTTCCACCCCCTCTCTTCCACCCCCTCTCTTCCACCCCCTCTCCTCCACGTCTCTCCTCCACTGTTTCTCCTCCACATCCTCCCACCCACCTCATCTCCTCCACCTGCACCTCCTGTCCTCCACATCCTCCCCTCTATCTTCTCTCTTCCTACTCCTCTCCTCCACCTCCTCTCCTTCACCTCCTCTCCTTCACCTAACTAAATTATTAAGACAATTAGAGAAATAAAATAATAACATTGATAAATAAATTGGTCAAATTAAATCCTTCCCACTCGTATAAAACAGACGTCTAGGACACATAACCCCCACCTCCTGCTAATAAACAGACATCAGGGACACATAACCCTCATGTCCTCCTAATACACAGATATTAGGGACACATACCTCTCACCTCGTAGTACACAGATATTAAGACACATACCTCTCATCCCCTCTTAATATACAGATATCAAGAGACACAAACCTCTCACCCACTCATAATACAAAGACATTAGGAACACGTATCTCTCACCTCCTCCTAATACACAACAGACATCAGGGACACATACCTCTCACCCCCTCCTAATACACAGACACCAGGGAAACATACCTCTCACCCCCTCCTAATACATAGACATCAGGGACACATACTTTTCACCTCCTCCTAATACACAGACATCAGGGATATATACCTCTCAAATCCTCCTAACGCAGACATCAGGGACACGTACCTCACCCCCTCCTACTATACAGACAGGGACACATACCTATCACCCTCTCCTAATACACAGACATGAGGGACACATACCTCTCACCCCCTCCTAATATACATCCTATCACATCCTACGCATTAAGTAAACATATAACTACACATTACACTATGGGGGTTAGTCATTAAGCGGTGATAGTGCCAATCAGGGCACTATTAAAGTATGTGTGAGTTTCCCAGCTGGCACTATCGCAGCTTAATGAATAACCCTCTATGTCCAGGAGGGGGCAGCACAATTCTAATTATAACAGAGGTACATGCAGCTATAGATGGAAAAATCACAGATACAGTAACACACTCTCCCTGTCCTCTCTCCCTCTTTCTTCATCTGTCCCTGCCTCTCTCTCTCCCTCCCAATCTCTTTCTTCTGTCCCTCTCTTCCTCCCTCTCCTCTCTCTCTCTCTTTCTCCGTCCCTCCCCCCTCCCTCTCTCTCGCCCTCTCCCTCTCTCTCGCCCTCTCCCTCTCTCTCTCCCTCTCTGACAGACATCCCCACATGGATCGATACACCGTCTCTCCGCTTTGTCACTCTGAGTCACAATCCCGGTCTTATCATGTCCAGCAGCTGACAGGTCTCCTTCCTCCCTCTTTATCTCCCCTCCCCCTCTCATTCCCTATCTATCTCCCTCCTTCCCTTTCTCACTCTCTCTCTCTCTCTCTCTCTCTCTCTCTCTCTCCCCCTTCCCCCTCTATCTTCCTCTCCCTCCCGTCTCCTCTCTTCCTTCCTCCCCTCAGATATCTCTCTCAGTGTCTCTTTGACCTCTGATACAATTTGCTTCTCTCTGTCACTGTCTCTTCTTCATCACTTTTCCTCTCCATATTTTCTCCCCCTCTATCTTTCTCCCTCTCTCCCCATCCCCCCTCTCACCTTTTCTCCCCCCTCTCACCTTTTCTCCCCCTCCTCTCTCCCAGACACATATACACAGCGCTGCATACACTAACGGCACGTTTCAGATTTCTCTGATAGTGCGAGATAGCTGTGCTGCAGGTGAACGTGTCACTGTTTAACACTGATAAGGGAATTATTGTCATTTATTGATCAATATTTCATTTTCACTCTGGCAGTCTCTGTATTTAAAGAGATTGGGACACTCTAAATAATTATCTCTCTCTCCTTCTAGCTATCCCTCTCTCCCCCTTTCTTTATTTGCCTTTCTCTTGTCCCCGCTTCTCTCTTTTTTTTCTCCTTCTGTCTTTCATTCTCTCTCTCCCCCCTCTCTCTCTCGCCTCCCCTTTCTCTTTTTCTCTCCACCCTCCCCCCCCCTCTCTCTCTCTCTTGCTATCTCTCCCCTTTCTCTCTCTCTTCCCCCCCCCTCCCCTATCTCTCTCTCTCTTCCCCTCTCTCTCCTCCCCTCTCTATCTCAGCTATTGTTGAGGTCTCTTTCTGCTTTTTTGTTCTTAAGTTCAGGGTCTGTGTGAAATGTTTTCTATAAGGCAGAGATATGAATTAGCATTTAATGTAATTGTATAATGACGGATTTATAAAAAAAATGTTGAGTGCTTGAATAAACGTATTGAGATGTTTAATTGGAGTGTTGGGACACCCTGATATTGTCTGTGTTTACAAGGTTACTTTTGTGGTGATTAACCAGTCCCGTGACTGTCCGTACCATATCCTATTGTATCTTTCTGTACTTACCACATAACATTTTGGAGAGCACCCAACTTTATCTAAATATATATCTGGGGCCAAGCACCATGTACCTAGAGATAGATAGACAGACATTTATCTTTCTATCTAGCATTCATCTATCTTTCCATGTGTTATTTCTCGCGCTCTCTCCCTTTAGCTCTTTCTTTCTCTTTCTCCATCTCCATCTCACCACTCTCACCCTCTTTTTTTTCCCTCTCTATCATCCCCTCTATGCCTCGCTTTCTCTATACTTTCCACAATGCATTTTGGAGTCCGCCCAACTCTCTCTCTCTCTCTTGCACTCTCTCTTGCACTCTCTTGCACTCTCTTGCACTCTCTTGCACTCTCTTGCACTCTCTCGCACTCTCGCACTCTCTCGCACTCTCTCGCACTCTCTCGCACTCCTTCTCACCCTCCTTCTCACCCTCCTTCTCACCCTCTAAACTCTCTCTCTCTTTCAAATCAAATCAATCAAATCAAGCGTGAATAATAGGGGTAGGGTAGAATGATTAAACAGTACATGAATTATAGGGGGTAGGGTATAATGATTGCACGTTACCTGGGTAACAGTTACACACAGGGATGTGGGAGTTAGTGGGCGTCTCAGCCTGTGGCAGGTGCTGATATAGTGTACAGCCAGTTCTGCGTGGGTTTCATCTCCTCCCAGGAGGATCACTATTTTCTGGTTCTCTTCTATGTCATTAAAGTTCTGGATAAGAGCTGTGAGTATTGTGTGCAGCACAGCAGGAAGTGTGTTTCATCTTCTACCTCTCCTAGCTCACATCGCTGGCACAGTCTTATCTCCCGGGGCTTCCTGTCCTGTCTGTGTCTGCCTGTTTCTATTTCCAGGCTGTGGGTGCTCATTCTGTACTGGCCCAAGGTCTGTATCTGCTTTGGGTCTTTCACCTTCAGTAGGTAGGGTGCCAGAGTGTATCCTGTCTGTAGGCTGTGGTAGGTCTCCAGCTTCTTTGAGCGCTGGTATCATTTTCCCACATAGTCACATACAGTACAGCGCCTTCATTTCGCTGGCGATGGAGTTGATTTGTTTTTTCGGCAGGTTGTTAATCTGTGTGGGGTTTTGTCCTTGGAGTGAGAGGACAAGTTGTTTGATGGCACAGGGTTTAGTGAGGAGGTCCTGGCTTCGCGTTGCTCTGTAGCTGTAAGACTGTGGATGGCTGTTGTTTAGGTGAGCCCAGAATGTCAGTGCTCTCTTCTGTACCATGAGCAGTAGAGGAAAGCGGCCCAGCTCAGCCCGGCATGCATTGTTTCATGTACTCCTGTGTACTTGGAGAAGGTGTTTGCAGAATAACAGATGTAGTATTTCGGTTGGGATGGTATCCCATTTTGTGGAATCTGGGTATGTCACAGGACACCACACCTCGCTGCCATACAGAAGGATGGGTGTGATGATGTTGAATATTTTCACTCACTCTTTCTCACCCCCTCTCTTTCTTTCTCCCTCTCTATCTTTATCCCTCTCTTTCTCTCTCCCTCTCTCTCACGCACAGACTATATGATATGTTATAGGGTTATTGACAGGTGCTTGAGATTGTCATGGGACACATTACAGTGTCCTA
>NC_134496.1:14554572-14612069 GCF_040206685.1 Ascaphus truei | reverse complement strand
ACAGGGACGGTAGCAGCATCATCTTTTGTGAGCAATATATGGCCTGCATATACCCTTTAAACCGGACCCATCCATGCCAGCCTACAGCCCTGCCCTGGATCAGGTACCAAAGTGGGCTATTGATGGGATTGGGAGCAGATCCCCAGGAATGGGGCATAAAATGCAATATAAATGAATTATTTGGAATTTTGTGCTGCAAAATCCATTATTCTTTTACTGAAAAAATGGGGGGGGGGGGGGGGGGCATGAATGTTGTTTTGCCGTTTTACCCTGGATTCATTATTCTGGGGGAATTTGGAGGGCTAGGGGGGACAAATCTTCCAGATATGGGGCAGAAAAAGGCATCATAATGTGAATCATTTGGGCATTTTGTGTCGGAAATCCATTATCCTCCTAATGCAAAAGGGTAATGTATGCATGTTAGCCTGCAGTGTTACCATGGATGAGTTACCCTGGGGCACCTGGGGTTAGGTGGTTAGATTCCCTGAGAATAGGACAGGACATTGTTTTGAATCTGAATTATTTGGTCATTTGTTGTTGGAAATTATTTTTTCTCTTATTGCAAAAGGCTAGACATGCATGGAAGCCTGCAGTCTCACCCTGGATGAGTTACCCCGGGGTCAACTGAGAGGGTAGGGGGCTAGTCTCCCAGAAATGGGGACAACATGCATTATAATCAGATTAATTTAGCATTTTGTGTTGGCAACTAGGTTTTCTCCTTTTAAAAAGGGGGATGTATGAATGGCACTGTAACCCTCCGGGTATTGAAAGGGTACCAGGGACAGGTGCCCAGAAATGGGACAGAACATATAGTATTCATTACTTGGGAATTTGGCAATATAGTATGTATTACTGTTTAATTTTGTGTTAAAAATCCAGTATTTCCTATTGAAAACAGGAATATATATATATATATATACATACATACACACACACACACACACACACACACACACACACACACACACACACACACACACACACACACACACACACACACACACACACACACACACACACACACACACACACACACACACACACACGTCTGCAGACTCACCCTGGATGAGTTACCATGGGTGTATTTGAGGGATAAGGAGAGCAAATCCTGCAGGAATGGGGCAAAAAGGTGCACAATTACATGATATGTTAAATGATTTTAAATCGGATCCTCTATTTGAAATGGGATTCGTTCATGCCAGATATGGGCAGACACCCCATTGAAGTAGGTAATAGGATAAAGGGGGCAAGAAGCATATCGATGGGGTAAAAAGAGCAACATGTGCCTTATAATTTGCCTTTACCTCTGTTTTAGGACATAATAAATTAACGTCAATGGGATTTCATGTCTATATGGATTTTCTAGAAGGGATTAATTGGCCTCCTGTATAATATATATATATTCATACGTATGCAATATTTTTTATAATATCAATAATCAAGCAATAGAGAACAAGAGGTCAAATAATCTCAAGACAAGTATTATTAATTACAATTCTTTTCTGGGTTAAAAGTGATGTGTTTTGTAATGCGATTCTCCCCAATCCATTCCCAAATCATAGCAAACTGTAGGTGTAACATTATTATTTTTTACCATATATATATTTCTAATTTTATCTTTAAATATATGTATTTAACAGACCAAGCATTGAATTGGATTTTTTTGATAGGGGCATAAGGCCTGTTTATATGCAGGGAATATTTGAAGTACTATTCTATTACAATAAAGAGGTACCACCACATATTCTATTAATTACCTTTTTATGGGGGTTTTATGGGGTTAAGTAGCATATGCCAAATTGTCTTTTTTCAACTCGAATAAAAAATGTGTGTAGTTTAATTTTTATCTCCAACAGAAATCCTAATAATATAAATTTTTTATAGACATTTTAAAAGGGTTAGAAATATAGAGGAATGCTGTTAATGTAACCTACAGTTTAATTACTGGGGTGTTTGGTGCCTTATTGCTATAAGCAAAAGAGGGAATTGTAATTTTGCTTGCAAAACACATCTTTTAGATCTGCAATGGGTAGTATTGCAATCATATTTTTATTAATATAATGGGGTGTGTTTTGGTATATATGTATATATATATATATATATATATATATATATATATATATATATATATATATATATATATATATATATATATATGTATATATATATATATACCAAAACACACCCCATTATATTAAAAAAATAAAAAAAATATGATTGCAATACTACCCATTGCAGATCTAAAAGATGTGTTTTGTGTTTATATATATATATATATATATATATTATATATATATACTATATATATATATATATATATATATATATATATTTAATGTCACAGTCTTTCTGCCATGTAGGTGTACCTTCATTTATACATTATTTTTCTCCCCAAATGTTTGCCAGCTGCAGAAGAAATCTAATGTAATATCAACCACAAAACAGAACTTTTAACAGAAATCCTATTAATTTTGCTATTTTATTTGTCTTGAAAAGGCAGCAAAAATGAGATTTATTGCCAGTGCATAAGGACAATGCAGAGAGACAGAGCTCAGTAATTCCCGTTTTGTGTTCAAATCCTGCTTTTAATTCAAATCACAATATAAATTCCTGTGGTTTTGATTCCTAATGGTTTGTACAACAAGGGGTCACTGTTACTGCAGATGTTATAAGCAATTGTCATTTTTTGGGTGTGAAAAACAAGTGTATTCTCCAAAAAAAATGTACTTATTTGTTTTGTTTTTAAACATAAGCAGAAAGCCATAATTTGTATTAATGCTGTTCTGTGCTGGGGGGGATATTGTGCATTGTGTATTGTTCGTAAAGGGAAATAAAACCAATTAGAAGATACAATACAGCATTGCCTTTCTATAAATCCTGGTGATTTTTCTTTTCTTATTTAACAAACAGCCATATAAATGGAGTTTATTTATTACATGTGCAGTGACACCCGTGCAGAGAAATGTTGCAGCTGTAATGTTTGACAGCCTTTGGTGCAGTTTATAGGGGAGGTGGCACAGGGAGAGACAGAGAGGAAGAGGGAGAGGGGGGAGAAAGAGAGGGGGGATAGGGGGAGGTAGAAAGAAAGGGGGGGAAAGGGTGAGAGAGAAATAGAGGGGGGAGAGAGGGGGGGGAGAGAGAGGGAGAAAGAGAGGAGAGGGAGAGAGAAAGAGGGGGAGAGGCAGAGGGGGAGGGATTGCAGGTTAAATGCTGTGGAGCTAATTATTGTTGAGCAAAATACCCAGACATACTACTGTATGTGTATATGTATAGTATAAGATTGGTGTATGAGCATATCCTTGTGTATGCACACACAGCATACATATACATACACAGCACACACATACACAAACAGACATTGCTTAAATATGTGTGTGTGTGTGTGTGTGTATATATATATATGTGTGTGTGTGTGTGTGTGTGTGTGTGTGTGTGTGTATATATATGTGTGTGTGTGTGTGTGTGTGTGTGTGTGTGTGTGTGTGTGTGTGTGTATATATATATGTGTGTGTGTGTGTGTGTGTGTGTGTGTGTGTGTGTGTGTGTATATATATATATATGTGTGTGTGTGTGTGTGTGTGTGTGTATATATATATATGTGTGTGTGTGTGTGTGTGTGTGTGTGTGTGTGTGTGTGTGTGTGTGTGTGTGTGTGTGTGTGTGTGTGTGTGTGTGTGTGTGTGTGTGTGTGTGTGTGTGTGTGTGTGGCTAAGTAGCGTATGCAAAGTTCCCATTTTTAATACAGATAGATATACATGGATTGATACGTAGATAGATAAAGAACATACATTAGCCAAATCTCAGCATGGAGAAATTATGATACACCACACCACACCTCGGCGTGGAGAAATTATGAAACAACATACTAATGAATTGAACAAAAGAGTATAATTAAATCCAACAAGAACACCAAAGTTTCGGTCCTGCACACTATGTAACTTAATTCATACAGTATATAGATATAAATATATACATGCTATGGGAGAGGGTGAGACACACAGAGGGAGAAATAAGGAGTAAGAGGGTGAGAGAGACAGACAACAGAGGGGGGATATAAGGAGAGAGAGACTGAGAAAGTAAGGCGAGAGATTGAGGGTGAGAGAGAGAGGGTGAGAACGAACAGACAGAGATAGGAAATAAGGAGAGATAGAGAGAGAGAGAGATTGAGGGTGAGAGAGAGAGAGACACACAGGGAGGAATAAGGAGAGAGGATGGGAGAGACTCACAGAGGGAAGAAATAAGGAGAGAACGAGAGAGAGACAGAGGTAGAAAATAAAGAGAGGCTGAGAGAGACAGAGACAGACACACGGAGGGGGGGAAGAGAGAGAGAGAGCTGAAATAAGGAGAGAGAGAGAGACGCACAGAGGGAGGAAATAAGGAGAGAGAGACAGGGGGAAGAGTTGAGGAAAGAAGAGGGAGAGAGAGGATGAGAGAGACACACAGGGAGGGAATAAGGAGAGAGAGAACTATTTTTTTAAATTATGTTTTATATATATATATATATATATATATATAATATATATATATATATATATATATATATATAAGAGAGAGCAAGGTGTGTGCACACACACCTTGCCCTCTCTCTCTCTCTCTCTCTCTCTCTCTCTCTCTCTCTCTCTCTTTCACTCTCTCATATCACACACACATCATAATTAAAATACTAGTCATCTCTCTCTCCTTATTCCCTCCCTGTGTGTCATTCTCTCATCCTCCCTCTTCTTTCCTCAACTCTTCCCTCTGTCTCTCGGTCTCTCTCACCCTCTCTCTCCTTATTTCCTCCCACTGTGTGTCTGTCTCTGTCTTTCCTTATTTCCTCACTCTCTTTATTTCCCCTGTGTGTGTGTGTGTGTGTGTATATTACCCAAACACTTTAATATTCCTCTATACAATCCCCTTTTAGTCTCTCAGAGAGACATTTACAATCCATTCCCTTAGTGTCCTGCGGATATGTACCCTGATATACTTTACCACAGCCCCAAATATACATTACAGAAAGCACTAAATAAACATTACAGCACACAGAAGCAGTGTGTATTTAACTTGATATCTATCTTTTTGCTGCATGGAAAGGTAACAGGAAAAGGTGTATTGTAGGATACAATGTGGGTGTATTAGGAATACATGGGGTTTCATTATTAAGTATAAGGAATACATCAATATGTTTCAATAATAGAGAGAGAGAGAGAGAGAGAGAGAAAGAGAGAGAGAGAAGGATTGATGATAGATAGAAATAAAGGAGTGAGTGAGAGAGAGTGTGTGTGTGTGTGAGAGAGAGAAGGATTGATTATAGATAGAATTAAAGGAGTGAGTGAGTGAGAGAGAGGGAAAGAGAGAGAGAGGAGGATTGATGATAGATAGATAGACAGATAGAATTAAAGGAGAGAGAGGGAGAGAGAAAGGAGGATTGATGAGAGAGAGATGGGTGGATATATGAATAGACAGGCAGATGGAGGGATAGTGCAATTCAATAATAGATAGTGCAATTAAAGAAGGGAGAGAGATGAAAAGAGAGGATAAAGAGGATAGAATGAAAGAAGGGAATAGAGAGATGAATTAAGAAATAAATACAAAGATGGTAGGTAGATAGATTAATATACTGTATATTATAATTTGACTGTCACCCTGTAGTTGAAAATTAAACATAGGCGTATTATTCACACAATTAATTATCTTAAAGAGTTTTTTAATCTTTATAGGGAATTAAGAGGTGTCCCCCTCTATCCTTTAACTGTGAGTCCTTCCACCCTACAGCTGCATGACATATAGGTTTATTAATAACACAATGACATCTGCTACTAGCATTTTTCATCTTCATAGGGTATTTGGAGAGAAGGAAAAGGGTGTCTAAGAAAAAAAGATGTTATCAACCTTTTATTGGCATACTGGGGGGGGGGGGTGAGTTCTGACCCTCATATTTGTTGAATTTGACCTACAGTACTACGGTAATTTATACCCTAAAGGTGGAAACACTACAATGATCCTATTACAGTGAATGGGCGGTGTGCAGTAAACAGGCGTTCAGGAAAGAAAAGACCAGCCAAGGCTCCTACAAGACACTGGCCAGAAATTGATTTTGAGGGAGGGAGGGAGAACGAGAGGGGTGAAAAAAAAGGAGAGAGAAGGACATTGAGAGAGCGAGAGGGGGAGGAGAATAGAGAAGGTGGAGGGGCGTGGGGGGGGGGGGGGGGGGGGAGGGAGTGAGGGGGAGAAAGAGGGTAGGGGTGTGCGGAGAGAGGGATGGAAGGAACAAGGGAAAATGCAGGGAGAGGAGGTGGGAGGAGACAGGAAGATAAATAGACAGAGAAAATACGGAGAAGAGGCAGGGAGAATCAGAGACAGAGGAGGGGAGACAGAGGAGGTGGGGGAGACAGAGGAGGTGGGGAGACAGAGGAGGGGGGGGGGAGACAGAGGAGGGGGGGGGGAGACAGAGGAGGGGGGGGGAGACAGAGGAGGGGGGGGGAGACAGAGGAGGGGGGGGGGAGACAGAGGAGGGGGGGGGGGGGAGACAGAGGAGGGGGGGGGGGGAGACAGAGGAGGGGGGGGGGGGAGGACAGAGGAGGGGGGGGAAGGGGGGGGGGAGACAGAGGAGGGGGAGGGGGGGGGGAGACAGAGGTAAGAGAGGGAAATATATATATAGTAATAGAAGTGGAAGTGCGGCTCACATAGTGCTGGCGGTATATACAGTGCTGATAATATGTGTATACAGTTCTGGCAGTGTTTACAGTGCAGTATTTATATGCATATAAAGATGGCACTGTATACAGTACTGTATATACTCTGTGAATGTAGTGTAGTGTAGTAGTAGTAGTATTAGTGGCAGTGTAGTATACAGGGCTGTACATATATATGTGTATATAGAATTGGCAGTGTATACACAGTGTTGTGTGTGTATATGTGTACATATATATATATATTATTATTATTTATTATTATTTATTAGTGCTGGCTGTGTATACAGTCATGTATTTGTGTATATAGTGCTTATAGTACAGTACATATGTGAATCTATAACAAGCGGTGTATACAATGCTGTATTTATGTGTATGCAGCACTGGCAGTGTATGCAGTGCTGTATTTTGTGTATGTAGTCCTGGCAGTGTATGCAGTGCTGTGTAAGTGTGTATGTAGTCCTGGCAGTGTATGCAGTGCTGTATTATTGTGTATGTAGAGCTGGCAGTGTATGCAGTGCTGTATTATTGTGTATGTAGAGCTGGCAGTGTATGCAGTGCTGTATTTTTGTGTATGTAGTCCTGGCAGTGTATGCAGTGCTGTATTATTGTGTATGTAGAGCTGGCAGTGTATGCAGTTCTGTATTATTATGTATGTAGTCCTGGCAGTGTATGCAGTGCTGTATTATTGTGTATGTAGAGCTGGCAGTGTATACAGTGCTGTATTAGTGTGTATATAGTGCTGGCAGTGTATGTAGTGCTGTATTAGTGTGTATGTAGTGCTGGCAGTGTATACAGTGCTGTATTATTGTGTATGTAGTGTTGGCAGTGTATGCAAGTGCTGAATTAGTTTTTATGTAGTCCTGGCAGTGTATGCAGTGCTGTATTAGTGTGTATGTAGAGCTGGCAGTGTATGTAGTGCTGTATTAGTGTGTATGTAGTGCTGGCAGTGTATGTAGTGCTGTATTAGTGTATATGTAGTGCTGGCAGTGTATGTAGTGCTGTATTAGTGTGTATGTAGTGCTGGCAGTGTATGCAGTGCTGTATTTTTGTGTATGTAGTCCTGGCAGTGTATGCAGTGCTGTATTATTGTGTATGTAGAGCTGGCAGTGTATGCAGTTCTGTATTATTATGTATGTAGTCCTGGCAGTGTATGCAGTGCTGTATTATTGTGTATGTAGAGCTGGCAGTGTATACAGTGCTGTATTAGTGTGTATGTAGTGCTGGCAGTGTATGTAGTGCTGTATTAGTGTGTATGTAGTGCTGGCAGTGTATGCAGTGCTGTATTATTGTGTATGTAGTGTTGGCAGTGTATGCAGTGCTGAATTAGTGTGTATGTAGTCCTGGCAGTGTATGCAGTGCTGTATTAGTGTGTACGTAGAGCTGGCAGTGTATGTAGTGCTGTATTAGTGTGTATGTAGTGCTGGCAGTGTATGTAGTGCTGTATTAGTGTATATGTAGTGCTGGCAGTGTATGTAGTGCTGTATTAGTGTGTGTGTAGTGCTGGCAGTGTATGTAGTGCTGTATTAGTGTGTATGTAGTGCTGGCAGCGTATGCAGTGCTGTATTATTGTGTATGTAGTGTTGGCAGTGTATGCAGTGCTGTATTATTATGTATGTAGTGCTGTATTAGTGTGTATGTAGTGCTGGCAGCGTATGCAGTGCTGTATTATTGTGTATGTAGTGTTGGCAGTGTATGCAGTTCTGTATTATTATGTATGTAGTCCTGGCAGTGTATGCAGTGCTGTATTAGTGTGTATGTAGTGCTGGCAGTGTATGTAGTGCTGTATTAGTGTATATGTAGTGCTGGCAGTGTATGTAGTGCTGTATTAGTGTGTATGTAGTGCTGGCAGCGTATGCAGTGCTGTATTATTGTGTATGTAGTGTTGGCAGTGTATACAGTGCTGTATTAGTGTGTATGTAGTGCTGGCAGTGTATGTAGTGCTGGCAGTGTATGCAGTGCTGTATTATTGTGTATGTAGTGTTGGCAGTGTATGCAGTGCTGAATTAGTGTGTATGTAGTCCTGGCAGTGTATGCAGTGCTGTATTATTGTGTATGTAGTGTTGGCAGTGTATGCAGTGCTGAATTTGTGTGTATGTAGTCCTGGCAGTGTATGCAGTGCTGTATTAGTGTGTATGTAGAGCTGGCAGTGTATGTAGTGCTGTATTAGTGTGTATGTAGTGCTGGCAGTGTATGTAGTGCTGTATTAGTGTGTATGTAGTGCTGGCAGTGTATGTAGTGCTGTATTAGTGTGTATGTAGTGCTGGCAGTGTATGTAGTGCTGTATTAGTGTGTATGTAGTGCTGGCAGCGTATGCAGTGCTGTATTATTGTGTATGTAGTGTTGGCAGTGTATGCAGTGCTGTATTATTATGTATGTAGTGCTGTGTTAGTGTGTATGTAGTGCTGGCAGCGTATGCAGTGCTGTATTATTGTGTATGTAGTGTTGGCAGTGTATGCAGTGCTGTATTATTATGTATGTAGTGCTGTATTAGTGTGTATGTAGTGCTGGCAGTGTATGTAGTGCTGTATTAGTGTGTATGTAGTGCTGGCAGTGTATGTAGTGCTGTATTAGTGTGTATGTAGTGCTGGCAGCGTATGCAGTGCTGTATTATTGTGTATGTAGTGTTGGCAGTGTATGCAGTGCTGTATTAGGCCGTCCGTATAGTGCCTGCGATTGGCGACGCAACGGGTGACGTCACCCGTCGCTGCTAGCGAAAGTTATATTTCGCTTTGCGGCGGCGTCGCGGGCGTACTGGCATTTGATTGGTTCAGGGGCTGTCACATGAGGCGACAGCCCTTGAAAAATCAAATATTGCCAGCTACCAAAATTCGCGACGTGACGTTGCTCCGTCGCATTGTCGCCATCGCGCTTACTATAAGCGCACGCGGCGGCGGAAAAGCATTTGTTTTGGGCGACGTCACCCGTTGTGGGCACTATACCCGCGGCCTTAGTGTGTATGTAGTTCTGGCAGTGTATGCAGTGCTCTATTAGTGTGTATGTAGTGCTGGCAGTGTATGCAGTGCTCTATTAGTGTGTATGTAGTGCTGGCAATGTATACAGTGCTGAATTAGTGTGTATGTAGTGCTGGCAGTGTATACAGTGCTGTATTTGTGTGTATGTAGTGCTGGCAGTGTATGCAGTGCTCTATTAGTGTGTATGTAGTGCTGGCAGTGTATACAGTGCTGAATTAGTGTGTATGTAGTGCTGGCAGTGTATACAGTGCTGTATTAGTGTGTATGTAGTGCTGGCAGTGTATACAGTGCTGTATTTGTGTGTATGTAGTGCTGGCAGTGTATGCAGTGCTCTATTAGTGTGTATGTTGTGCTGGCAGTGTATGCAGTGCTCTATTAGTGTGTATGTTGTGCTGGCAGTGTATACAGTGCTGTATTAGTGTGTACGCAGCACTGGCAGTGTATAGAGTGCTGTATTTTTGTGTATGTAGTCCTGGCAGTGTATGCAGTGCTGTATTATTGTGTATGTAGAGCTGGCAGTGTATGCAGTGCTGTATTATTAGTGTGTATGTAGTGCTGGCAGTGTATGCAGTGCTGTATTATTAGTGTGTATGTAGTGCTGGCAGTGTATGCAGTGCTGTATTAGTGTGTACGTAGTGCTGGCAGTGGATGCAGTGCTGTATTAGTGTGTATGTAGTGCTGGCAGTGGATGCAGTGTTGTATTAGTGTGTACGTAGTGCTGGCAGTGGATGCAGTGTTGTATTAGTGTGTACGTAGTGCTGGCAGTGGATGCAGTGCTGTATTAATGCTGTAGCATACTGTCAGAAAGACGATGTCTATAGGATATGCTAAATATGAAAGAAAGCCAAAGGGTCAAATAGGATCTGAGGTTTTACAGGCTAGGTGGGCCAAGTGGTTAGAGTACCCGCAATGTATCCAGTGCTATATTAATGTGTGTATAAGTACTGGCAGTGTATACAGTGCTGTGTTAATGTGTGTATAAGTACTCACAATGTATACAGTGCTGTATAAGTAGTGGCAGTGTATACAGTGCTATATTTATGTGTATATAAGTACTGGCAGCGTATAAGGTTTTATATTTATGTTTTTACAGCACAGTCAGACATTGTCAGTGTGTGTGTGTATATAATATATAAAAACATACACATACACAGTTGTGTGAAAAAGAAAGTACACCCTCTTTGAATTCTATGGTTTTACATATCAGGACATAATAACAATCATCTGTTCCTTAGCAGGTCTTACAATTAGGTAAATACAACCTCAGATGAACAACAACACATGACATATTACACTGTGTCATGGTTTATTTAACAAAAATAAAGCCAAAATGGAGAAGCCATGTGTGAAAAACTAAGTATACCTTATAATTCAATAGCTTGTAGAACCACCTTTAGCAGCAATAACTTGAAGTAATCGTTTTCTGTATGACTTTATCAGTCTCCCACATCGTTGTGGAGGAATTTTGGCCCATTCTTCTTTACAACGTTGCTTCAGTTCATTGAGGTTTGTGGGCATTTGTTTATGCACAGCTCTCTTAAGGTCCCGCCACAGCATTTCAATCGGGTTGAGGTCTGGACTTTGACTGGGTCATTGCAAAACCTTGATTCTTTTCTTTTTCAGCCATTCTGTTGTAGATTTGCTGGTGTGCTTGGGATCATTGTCCCAATTTCAGCCAAGCTTTAGCTGTCGGACAGATTACCTCACATTTGACTCTAGAATACTTTGGTATACAGAGCAGTTCATGGTCGACTCAATGACTGCAAGGTTCCCAGGTCCTGTGGCTGCAAAACAAGCCCAAATCATCACCCCTCCACCACAATGCTTGACAGTTGGTATGAGGTGTTTGTGCTAATATGCTGTGTTTGGTTTTCGCCAAACGTGGCACTGTGTATTATGGCCAAACTTCTCCATTTTGGTCTCTTCTATCCAAAGGACATTGTTCCAGAAGTCTTGTGGTTTGTTCAGATGCAACTTTGCAAACCTAAGCCGTGCTGCCTTGTTCTTTTTAGAGAGAAGAGGCTTTCTCCTGGCAACCCTTCCAAACAAACCATACGTGTTCAGTCTTTTTCTAATTGTACTGTCATGAACTTTAACATTTAACATGCTAACTGAGGCCTGTAGAGTTTGAGATGTAACTCTTGTTTTTTTTTGCAATTTATCTGAGCATTGCACGGTCTGACCTTGGGGTGAATTTGCTGGGACGTCCACTCCTGGGAAGATTGGCAACTGTCTTGAATGTTTTCCACTTTTGAACAATCTTTCTCACTGTAGAATGATGGACTTTGGACTTTAAATTGTTTGGAAATGGCCTTATAACCTTTCCCAGATTGATGGGCAGCAACAATTGCTTCTCTAAGATCATTGCTGATGTCTTTCCTCCTTGGCATTGTGTTAACACACACCTGAATGCTCCAGACCAGCAAACTGCTAAAAGTTCGGCTTTTATAGATGTGGTCACACTTGCTGATGATCAATTAATCAAGGGCATTTGATTAGCAGCACCTGTCTGCTACTTAGCATCTTAATTCCTATTGAGACAGTAAGGGTATACTTAGTTATTCACACATAGCTTCTGCATTTTGGCTTTATTTTTGTTAAATAAATCATGACACGTGTAATATGTCATGTGTTGTTGTACATCTGAGGTTGTATTTGCCTAATTTTTAAACCTGCTAAGGAACAGATGATTGTTATTATGTACTGATATGTAAAACCATAGAATTCATAGAGGGTGTGCTTTCTTTTTCACACACACACACATATATATATATATATATACACGTACTAACACACACACACACACACACACACACACACACACACACACACACACACACACACACACACACACACACACACACACACACACACACACACACACACACACACACACACACACACACACACATATACATACATATACATACATACATATATACCCACAAAACAAGGGCTTGACAAATTAGAGAAAATGCTTGTCACCAGACATAAAAAGTAACTTTTCCCCTGCCCCGCCCCCAATTTTTTTCATAAAAATAGAATAAATTCATAATAAAAAAACCCTGCACATCTCCCCCAGCACATCACATCTCCCCCAGCACATCACATCTCCCCCTGCACATCTCTCCCCTGCATATCTCTCCCCTGCACATCTCTCCCCTGCACATCTCTCCCCTGCACATCACATCTCTCCCCTGCACATCTCTCCCCTGCACATCACATCTCTCCCCTGCACATCTCTCCCCTGCACATCACATCTCTCCCCCAGCACATCACATCTCTCCCCTGCATATCACATCTCTCCCCTGCACATCTCTCCCCTGCACATCTCTCCCCCAGCACATCACATCTCTCCCCTGCATATCTCCCCCCAGCAGATCACATCTCTCCCCTGCACATCACATCTCTCCCCTGCACATCACATCTCTCCCCTGCATATCTCCCCCCAGCACATCACATCTCTCCCCCAGCACATCACATCTCTCCCCTGCATATCTCCCCCCAGCAGATCACATCTCTCCCCTGCACATCACATCTCTCCCCTGCACATCACATCTCTCCCCTGCACATCACATCTCTCCCCTGCACATCTCCCCCATCACATCACATCTCTCCCCTGCACATCACATCTCTCCCCTGCACATCTCTCCCCTGCACATCACATCTCTCCCCTGCACATCTCTCCCCTGCACATCTCTCCCCTGCACATCTCTCCCCTGCACATCTCTCCCCCTGCACATCACATCTCTCCCCTGCACATCTCTCCCCTGCACATCTCTCCCCTGCACATCTCTCCCCCTGCACATTATATCTCTCCCCTGCACATCTCTCCCCCTGCACATTATATCTCTCCCCTGCATATCACATCTCCCCCTGCACATAATCTACCCCCTGCATATCACCTCTCCCCCTGCACATCTCCCCCTGCACATCTCCCCCCTGCACATCACATCTCTCCCCTGCACATCTCCCCCTGCACATCACATCTCCCCCTGCATATTATATCTCCCCCCTGCACATTATATCCCCCCCTGCATATTATATATCCCCCCTGCACATTATATCTCTCCCCTGCACCTTACATCTCTCCCCTGCACCCTACATCTCTCCCCTGCACATTATATCTCTCCCCTGCACCTTACATCTATCCCCTGCACCCTACATCTCTCCCCTGCACCTTACATCTCTCCCCTGCACATCACATCTCTCCCCTGCACATCACATCTCCCCCTGCACATCATCTACCCCCTGCACATTATATCCCCCCCTGCATATTATATATCCCCCCTGCACATTATATCTCTCCCCTGCACCTTACATCTCTCCCCTGCACCTTACATCTCTCCCCTGCACATCACTCTCTCCCCTGCACATCTCTCCCCTGCACATCACTCTCTCCCCTGCACATCACATCTCTCCCCTGCACATCTCTCCCCTGCACATCACATCTCTCCCCTGCACATCTCTCCCCTGCACATCACATCTCCCCCTGCACATCTCCCCCTGCACATCACATCTCCCCCTGCATATTATATCTCCCCCCTGCATATTATATCCCCCCCTGCATATTATATATCCCCCCTGCACATTATATCTCTCCCCTGCACCTTACATCTCTCCCCTGCACCTTACATCTCTCCCTTGCACCTTACATCTCTCCTCTGCACATCACTCTCTCCCCTGCACAACTCTCCCCTGCACATCACATCTCTCCCCTGCACATCACTCTCTCCTCTGCACTTCACATCTCTCCTCTGCACATCACTCTCTCCCCTGCACAACTCTCCCCTGCACATCACATCTCTCCCCTGCACATCACTCTCTCCCCTGCACATCACATCTCTCCCCTGCACACCACTCTCTCCCCTGCACATCACATCTCTCCCCTGCACATCACATCTCTCCCCTGCACATCTCCCCCTGCACATCACATCTCCCCCTGCATATTATATCTCCCCCTGCATATTATATCCCCCCCTGCATATTATATATCCCCCCTGCACATCACATCTCTCCCCTGCACATCACATCTCTTCCCTGCACCTTACATCTCTCCCCTGCACATCACATCTCTCCCCTGCACATCACTCTCTCCCCTGCACATCACATCTCTCCCCTGCACATCAAATCTCCCCCTGCATATTATATCTCCCCCCTGCATATTATATCCCCCCCTGCATATTATATATCCCCCTGCACCTTACATCTCTCCCCTGCACCTTACATCTCTCCCCTGCACATCACTCTCTCCCCTGCACATCTCTCCCCTGCACATCACATCTCTCCCCTGCACATCTCTCCCCTGCACATCACATCTCTCCCCTGCACATCACATCTCTCCCCTGCACATCACTCTCTCCCCTGCACATCTCCCCCTGCACATCACATCTCTTCCCTGCACATCACATCTCCCCCTGCACATCTCCCCCTGCACATGTCCCCCTGCACATCACATCTCCCCCTGCATATTATATCTCCCCCCTGCATATTATATCTCCCCCCTGCATATTATATATCCCCCTGCACCTTACATCTCTCCCCTGCACATCACTCTCTCCCCTGCACATCACATCTCTCCCCTGCACATCACATCTCTCCCCTGCACATCTCTCCCCTGCACATCACATCTCTCCCCTGCACATCTCTCCCCTGCACATCTCTCCCCTGCACATCTCTCCCCCTGCACATTATATCTCTCCCCTGCACATCTCTCCCCCTGCACATTATATCTCTCCCCTGCATATCACATCTCCCCCTGCACATAATCTACCCCCTGCATATCACCTCTCCCCCTGCACATCTCCCCCTGCACATCTCCCCCCTGCACATCACATCTCTCCCCTGCACATCTCCCCCTGCACATCACATCTCCCCCTGCATATTATATCTCCCCCCTGCACATTATATCCCCCCCTGCATATTATATATCCCCCCTGCACATTATATCTCTCCCCTGCACCTTACATCTCTCCCCTGCACCCTACATCTCTCCCCTGCACATTATATCTCTCCCCTGCACCTTACATCTATCCCCTGCACCCTACATCTCTCCCCTGCACCTTACATCTCTCCCCTGCACATCACATCTCTCCCCTGCACATCACATCTCCCCCTGCACATCATCTACCCCCTGCACATTATATCCCCCCCTGCATATTATATATCCCCCCTGCACATTATATCTCTCCCCTGCACCTTACATCTCTCCCCTGCACCTTACATCTCTCCCCTGCACATCACTCTCTCCCCTGCACATCTCTCCCCTGCACATCACTCTCTCCCCTGCACATCACATCTCTCCCCTGCACATCTCTCCCCTGCACATCACATCTCTCCCCTGCACATCTCTCCCCTGCACATCACATCTCCCCCTGCACATCTCCCCCTGCACATCACATCTCCCCCTGCATATTATATCTCCCCCCTGCATATTATATCCCCCCCTGCATATTATATATCCCCCCTGCACATTATATCTCTCCCCTGCACCTTACATCTCTCCCCTGCACCTTACATCTCTCCCTTGCACCTTACATCTCTCCTCTGCACATCACTCTCTCCCCTGCACAACTCTCCCCTGCACATCACATCTCTCCCCTGCACATCACTCTCTCCTCTGCACTTCACATCTCTCCTCTGCACATCACTCTCTCCCCTGCACAACTCTCCCCTGCACATCACATCTCTCCCCTGCACATCACTCTCTCCCCTGCACATCACATCTCTCCCCTGCACACCACTCTCTCCCCTGCACATCACATCTCTCCCCTGCACATCACATCTCTCCCCTGCACATCTCCCCCTGCACATCACATCTCCCCCTGCATATTATATCTCCCCCTGCATATTATATCCCCCCCTGCATATTATATATCCCCCCTGCACATCACATCTCTCCCCTGCACATCACATCTCTTCCCTGCACCTTACATCTCTCCCCTGCACATCACATCTCTCCCCTGCACATCACTCTCTCCCCTGCACATCACATCTCTCCCCTGCACATCAAATCTCCCCCTGCATATTATATCTCCCCCCTGCATATTATATCCCCCCCTGCATATTATATATCCCCCTGCACCTTACATCTCTCCCCTGCACCTTACATCTCTCCCCTGCACATCACTCTCTCCCCTGCACATCTCTCCCCTGCACATCACATCTCTCCCCTGCACATCTCTCCCCTGCACATCACATCTCTCCCCTGCACATCACATCTCTCCCCTGCACATCACTCTCTCCCCTGCACATCTCCCCCTGCACATCACATCTCTTCCCTGCACATCACATCTCCCCCTGCACATCTCCCCCTGCACATGTCCCCCTGCACATCACATCTCCCCCTGCATATTATATCTCCCCCCTGCATATTATATCTCCCCCCTGCATATTATATATCCCCCTGCACCTTACATCTCTCCCCTGCACATCACTCTCTCCCCTGCACATCACATCTCTCCCCTGCACATCACATCTCTCCCCTGCACATCTCTCCCCTGCACATCACATCTCTCCCCTGCACATCTCCCCCTGCACATCACATCTCTCCCCTGCACATGTCATCTCTCCCCTGCACATCACATCTCTTCCCTGCACATCACTCTCTCCCCTGCACATCACATCTCTCCCCTGCACATCACATCTCTCCCCTGCACATCACATCTCTCCCCTGCACATCTCCCCCTGCACATCACATCTCTCCCCTGCACATCTCTCCCCTGCACATCTCTCCCCCTGCACATCACACCTCTCCCCTGCACATCACATCTCTCCCCTGCACATCACACCTCCCCCTGCATATCACACCTCTCCCCTGCACATTATCTACCCCCTGCACATCACACCCCCCCCTGCACATCACATCTCTCTCTGCATATTATATCTCCTTCTGCACATTATACCCCCCCCTGCACATCACATCTCTCCCCTGCACATCACATCTCCCCCTGCATATTATATCTCCCCCTGCACATTATACCCCCCCCTGCACATCACATCTCTCCCCTGCACATGTCCCCCTGCACATCACATCTCCCCCCTGCACATTATATCTCCCCCCTGCACATTATATCTCCCCCCTGCACATCACATCTCTCCCCTGCACATCACATCTCCCCTGCACATTATATCTCCCCCCTGCACATTATATCTCTCCCCTGCACATCTCCCCTGCACATCACATCTCCTCCCTGCACATCACTCTCTCCCCTGCATATCACATCTCCCCTGCACATTATATCTCCCCCCTGCACATCACATCTCCCCCCTGCACATTATACTGTATCTCCCCCCTGCACATTATATCTCCCCCCTGCACATCACATCTCTCCCCTGCACATCACATCTCCCCTGCACATTATATCTCCCCCCTGCACATTATATCTCTCCCCTGCACATCTCCCCTGCACATCACATCTCCCCTGCATATCACACCTCTCCCCTGCACATCACATCTCTCCCCTGCATATCACACCTCTCCCCTGCACATCACATCTCTCCCCTGCACATCACATCTCTCCCCTGCACATCACATCTCTCCCCTGCACATCACATCTCTCCCCTGCACATCTCTCCCCTGCACATCACTCTCTCCCCTGCACATCACATCTCTCCCCTGCACATCTCTCCCCTGCACATCACATCTCTCCCCTGCACATCACATCTCTCCCCTGCACATCACATCTCTCCCCTGCACATCACATCTCTCCCCTGCACATCACATCTCTCCCCTGCACATCACATCTCTCCCTGCACATCACATCTCCCCCCTGCACATCTCCCCCTGCATATCACATCTCCCCTGCACATCTCTCCCCTGCACATCTCTCCCCTGCACATCTCTCCCCCTGCACATCACATCTCTCCCCTGCACATCTCTCCCCTGCACATCTCTCCCCTGCACATCACATCTCTCCCCTGCACATCTCTCCCCTGCACATCACATCTCTCCCCTGCACATCTCTCCCCTGCACATCTCTCCCCTGCACATCTCTCCCCTGCACATCTCTCCCCTGCACATCACATCTCTCCCCTGCACATCTCTCCCCCTGCACATCACATCTCTCCCCTGCACATCTCTCCCCTGCACAACTCTCCCCTGCACATCACATCTCTCCCCTGCACATCTCTACCCTGCACATCTCTCCCCTGCACATCACATCTCTCCCCTGCACATCTCTACCCTGCACATCTCTCCCCTGCACATCACATCTCTCCCCTGCACATCTCTACCCTGCACATCTCTCCCCTGCACATCACATCTCTCCCCTGCACATCTCTCCCCCTGCACATCACATCTCTCCCCTGCACATCTCTCCCCTGCACATCTCTCCCCTGCACATCACATCTCTCCCCTGCACATCTCTACCCTGCACATCTCTCCCCTGCACATCACATCTCTCCCCTGCACATCTCTACCCTGCACATCTCTCCCCTGCATATCACATCTCCCCTGCACATCATCTACCCCCTGCATATCACATGTCCCCCTGCACATCACATCTCTCCCCTGCACATCACATCTCCCCCTGCACATCACATCTCCCCCTGCACATTATATCTCCCCCCTGCACATCACATCTCCCCCTGCACATTATATCTCCCCCTACACATTATATCTCCCCCTGCACATTATATCTCCCCCTGCACATCACATCTCTCCCCTGCACATCTCCCCCCAGCACATCACATCTCTACCCTGCACATCTCTCCCCTGCACATTATATCTCCCCCTGCACATTATATTTCCCCCTGCACCTTACATCTCTCCCCTGCACATCACATCTCTCCCCTGCACATCACATCTCTCCCCTGCACATGTCCCCCTGCACATCACATCTCCCCCTGCATATTATATCTCCCCCCCGCACATTATACCCCCCCCCCTCACATCACATCTCCCCCCTGCACATTATATCTCCCCCCTGCACATCACATCTCCCCCTGCACATTATATCTCCCCCTGCACATTATATCTCCCCCTGCACATTATATCTCCCCCTGCACATAACACCTCTCCCCTGCACATCACATCTCCCCCCTGCACATCACATCTCTCCCCTGCACATCACATCTCTCCCCCAGCACATCACACCTCCCCCTGCACATCACATCTCTCCCCAGCACATCTCCCCCCCAGCACATCACATCTCTCCCCTGTATATCCCCCCCCCCCCCCAGCACATCACATCTCTCCCCTGCACATCACATCTCCCCCTGCACATCACATCTCTTCCCTGCACATCACATCTCTCCCCTGCACATCACATCTCTCCCCTGCACATCTCTCCCCTGCACATCTCTCCCCTGCACATTACAGTACATCTCCCCCCCAGCAGATCACACCTCTCCCCTGCATCTCTCCCTCCCAGCAGATCACATCTCTCCCCTGTATATTCCCCCCCCAGCACATCACATCTCTCCCCTGCATATCTCCCCCCCAGCACATCACATCCCTCCCCTGTATATCTCCCCCCAGCACATCACATCTCTCCCCTGCATATCTCCCCCCAGCACATCACATCTCTCCCCTGCATATCTCCCCACCAGCACATCACATCTCTCCCCTGTATATTCCCCCCCCCAGCACATCACATCTCTCCCCTGCATATCTCCCCCCAGCAGATCACATCTCTCCCCTGCACATCTCCCCCCCAGCACATCACATCTCTCCCCTGCATATTCCCCCCCCAGCAGATCACATCCCTCCCCTGCACATCTCCCCCTGCACATTACAGTACATCTCTCCCCTGCATATCTCCCCCCCGCAGCACATCACATCCCTCCCCTGCATATCTCCCCCCAGCACATCACATCCCTCCCCTGCATATCTCCCCCCAGCACATCACATCTCTCCCCTGCATATCTCCCCCCAGCAGATCACATCCCTCCCCTGCATATCTCCCCCCCAGCAGATCACATCTCTCCCCTGCATATCTCCCCCAAGCAGATCACATCTCTCCCCTGCACATCTCCCCCCCAGCACATCACATCCCTCCCCTGCATATCTCCCCCCCAGCACATCACATCTCTCCCCTGCACATCTCCCCCCCAGCAGATCACATCTCTCCCCTGCATATCTCCCCCCCCCAGCAGATCACATCTCTCCCCTGCATATCTCCCCCCCCCCAGCAGATCACATCTCTCCCCTGCATATCTCCCCCCAGCACATCACATCCCTCCCCTGAATATCTCCCCCCCAGCACATCACATCCCTCCCCTGCATATCTCCCCCCAGCACATCACATCCCTCCCCTGCATATCTCCCCCCCAGCACATCACATCCCTCCCCTGCATATCTCCCCCCCAGCACATCACATCTCTCCACTGCACATCTCCCCCCCCCAGCACATCACATCTCTCCCCTGCATATTCCCCCCCAGCAGATCACATCTCTCCCCTGCACATCTCCAACTGCACATTACATTACATCACTCCCCTGCATATCTCCCCCCAGCACATCACATCCCTCCCCTGCATATTTCCCCCCCAGCAGATCACATCTCTCCCCTGCACATCTCCCCCTGCACATTACAGTACATCCCTCCCCTGCATATCTCCCCCCCAGCACATCACATCTCTCCACTGCATACAGTATCCCCTGACAGCACATTACATCTCTCTCCTGCATATCACATCCCCTCCACACAGGCTCGGCTCCTCCCACCCCCCCTGTTGGTGGCCCTGATTGGGCGAGCTACACTTATGTCACCACTGGGGACGGGACTGTTGGCGACGGGGCTCTGTTATTGGGTGGAGGGTCGTGCAGCCGGCTGCAGCAATACAGGCACTGAGGGGAGAGGAGGCAGCTTCGCCAGCTCCCAAAATCCAGAGGGGGCGAGTGGGTTTGTCGAGCCCTGTATATATATGTGTGTGTGTGTAGCGCATTTTCCCCCACCCTATGGAAGATATGGTGGCTACTGAGTGTGTGTGGTGCATTACCTGTGGCTCACAGGGGGCCTGAACCTCCGCTGCTGGGAGCCTGGGGTGTACCTGATCCGTATGGTGACAGCGCCTCCACCTATGAGGGATTCTTGCTATACTGGATAACCCCGTCACAGGACAATATACCCAGTAACACCAACCAGAGTATAGTATAACGGTATTTACTAGGCACAAACTTAGAACACACATATAATTTGAAACACCACCTTATAATTTTGATATACCCACACAGTATTCCCACCGCACTTGGGTGCAGGGGCACCCGTGTCCCAGTGTCCAGCCCATGATAAGCACTCCCACCCTAAGTGTGTGTGACAGCGCTGCCCACAATAGAAAATTGGTGCACTGGAAGCTTGGGTATACCTGCCGGGTGCTCCAGCACCAAGTAGTGCCAACTGAAGACAGATATCCGTCCGGTCCCCCGCCGTTACCATCAGTGATGGCGTCCGCCTCCACGTGGGGTGGTATCCAGCTGGAGGGTCCCACCATATTAGTCTCTCTCTGTGTGGTGATCTTGTCCTAGACCACCAGATGCCAGGTCACCGCCGCGTCCTGGCTGTGTCCCTCACGCTTGGTACTACAGGGGCAGTGTCACATCTACTGGGCCTGTTCCTGCAGCAGCCACAAGCTCAAAGGGGGAGTCGGGGCCTAGCTAGCGCCTAAGGGGGTCTCTGGCCTAGTACAGGGGTCCCAGATACCTTGCACACTCACCGTCACCCTTCCATGTCCCAGCTCAGACTGGTGTGGCTTCGAGTGCATCAAATGTATCCTCTTGAGTGCAGGGAGAAGGCTGCAGCCCTATTGGCTGTGCTGGCTCAGGTAACTAGCAGCCCCTGGGGCTGCTGGGGATTGTATTTCCCCTGCGGAGCAATAATTAAGATGGCCTTCACTGATACTGGCTGCTGCGCATGCACAACTCTTCCCCAACTGGCCTCCGTAGTCTCGGACACTCTGAACCAACATGGCGGCCCTGCTAGCCAGGTGCACCATGGAGCTTTGGAACGCCAGAGGCTCTCCCCTCACTGACCGCAACTCCCAGCAACTCCCAGCAACTCCCCGGTCATTCCACCACTGTAGCAGAGGTAAGCGGGGAACCAAGGGGCTGAAGGGAAGCCCAGGGCTACAGGATATATTCGCCCCAATCTTTGACCTTGATTTGAAGGACATGAAGAAAGGGGAGATGTCCTGGATGAACACCTTGATTCTCCCAGGAATTTTGGATTTTCATTCCCATACTTCGGGCACATGCTTGTAGTGTCGGTTGGCATCTTCTTCGGGTGTACTCTCTAGAGAAAAGAGATCCAGCCTCATCTCGGCCCGGGTAGCAGCACACTGCGGCCATGCGCTTCACTCCCCCTGGTGGAATCTCGGTTATTTGAGACTTGCCGGTGTTCAGCTGTGGTATTTCCAGCCGAACCTTCACCATGCCGTCGATGGGGTATTCCTCATTGCTGAGTCCCCACAGCTTCATCTTGTCCGCCGACTGCAATGGCAGGTGCTTAAGATGTTGGTTATAGAATGGCTGGTATACAATGGTCACTTGGGACCCGGAGTCCAGCAACGTCGATGCATATATAACATCCACGAGACGCATATGATGGCAGCTGGTCCCACACGACTCTAAGTGTCTGATGGGGGTGTTTCATTGGGGCTTGGTGCTGGGGTACTCTCAGAGGATGGGGAGGAGGTTTCTGCAGACTGGACCTTGCAGATCATGGCCTTAGAGTTGGTTGTCCTAGTTCTTTTTCTCTCCGGACAGTTCATGATAACTGACCCTTCTGGTCACAGTTGAAGCAGATGACGCCACTGAGGCCCACCTCAGCCTTTGAAGTAGGGGATACTCTCCCAGAGATTCTGGACTTGGCGGTAGATGATCCTCCTCAGTGCTGTATGCCTCCTTGACGTTTGGAGCAGCCGTCCCCTTGGATTCACCCCTGATGAGCTCTTTGGCCTTCTTGGGGGTATGTAAGTGGAGCTGTGCTTCATTTTTCTGGATATAGATCATCAGAGCAATGTAGATAGGGGGTGCGGGGGCCGGAGGAGTGCATTGCATTATGAGGGCCACTGGGTGTGAGGGTAGGGATCCCTTCAGAAGCTGTTTCAACCTATATTGGTCCACCACTGCAGAAGGAATGATTCTTTTGGAGAGTAGTGTCCACAATGAAAGCTGTAGGCTTCGAACGAAGGCGGACAGTTCTTCTCCCTTCTTTTGACGGAGAGCCCTGAACTGAGCAAGGAGCTCGTCCTCGTCATCTTCGCCCGTGTAGGATTGGGTTAGGAGTTCCACCAACTCATGAGCGGTGACTTCTCCATCTGTTTCCCGGTGCATCCATACCAGTTGAGTGGCCGGTGGTCAGAGGCACTCAACTAGCCGCTGTCTCTTCATGGCCTCAGAGCAAGACCACTCGTCAATCACGTGGAGAGCATGCTCTTTCCAGGTCTCGAACCCTTCTTCCCCCAAGGGCATGGGCACTATCTCTGAGACTAGAGCCTCCACTAGTTGCAGTAGGGTCACTCCCAGTGCGGAGCCGCCACTTGATAAGTGACTATCATTTTCAGGCCTTGGACTAGGGGCCCGCATAGAACTTCTCGCCTGCCAGCTAGGGGTAGGTGATGATGGTGGAGTCCCGGCCCAGCTGTGGGCGTCTTGTATGGCACTGGTAGTGAACGTTACCCTGGGCGGGGTCACGTCAATCTTTCTGGGGGAGCTCCATGTTGGGGCTGGTGTTCTCCATTCCCCGGGGATGTAGGAGAGGATTGGAGTTTCACCTGGGTAGGGGACCTTTGCGAAGAGTCCTTGGATGGACGCTGCCATGGGAGCTGATAGCTTGGGGTAAATGAGGGGGTACCACGCGGGCAAGGCATCTGACTGATTTAATGCCCGAGGGGCATCTTCTATACATATATCTTTTTCGGTAGAGAGGAGTACTGCACTCCATTGACCAGCGGGGTCATATTTGTGATCCAGGATCCTGGCGTTGGCCAGACCCGGAGAGTTTCTCGCGTGATTGAGAATGGTAACTATAGACATACTGGAGGGGACTCCTCCCACGATGACCACGTGGCGTTCTAAGGCTCAGTAATGGACCTCTTGTTGGGAGAGTACAACCATGGTGGCCATGTTTCGCTTTGGTAATTTATCTGCTGGTCGGGCACCCCAGGTCTGAGATCTCAGCAGCGCCTCCAAATGTAGCACACTTTCCCCCATCCTATGGGAGATGTGGCGGCTACTGTATGTGTGGTGCATTACCTGTGGCTCACAGGAGGCCTGGACCTCCGCTGCTGAGAGCCTGGGGTGTGCCTGATCCTTCTGGTGACAGCGCCTCCACCCGTGAGGGATCCTTTCAGTGTGGGATAAACCTGTCACAGGACAAATGTAAGAAATACACCCTGGTATGGTATAACAGGTTTACTGAACAGGTAATAACAATAACATAACACCGGCCTCACAGGGCCATACCCCCACACTGTGCCCCCAACCACGTTGTCCACACCCCGGTGGGGTTTGCACCAAAGTACTGAGGTGCCCAGTGTCCACAGGAGCCAACCCACCCAAAGTGTGTGCAGCAGCGCTGCCCACAATCACAGATTTGGATTTTGCTCCAAGACCACTGCTGAGCCTCATAGTGGGGTGCCCCAAAGGAGTCATAGGCTTCCCGACTAGAAGGGTGCCTTGCTCGTTAGCTTCTTCAAAGCTTTTCTGCAACTCTCTCTGGAGAGTAGTACATGTAGCCTTGAGACTCAGCCTCTCTCATGGGTGGTGCAACTGTCTCTGAATTGTTTCTGATCGGCATAAAACAAGAACTTCTGAAGTCCAGAGGGGGGCTCATTGGAACCACCGGAGTAGGTGTCTGAGGACTGGGCCCATTAATGCAGCTCCTTGCAGCTTGACTTTGGTCTGCGTTACTAGAGGGTCCTTCCAGAGGATCCTCTGGTGTTTCAGTTACTGTCTCTTCAGGACCTTCGGGCTCACCGGCCAATGGTGTAGCCTCTGATTCATCATCTCCCACTTGTGGGATAGGCGACCCGCTCACCCGACATCAACCTCCCTGCACAGGTGGTAAGGGGGGGGGGGGGAAGCAGAAGAACCGGGGGACCAGACAAAAATAATTTTTGATTAACTTTGGTCATATATTGTGTATTTGCGGTTATTACATGAATGCTTAATGTGAGAATCTTTGTTCTTTTTGTCAGTCCATATTTCATTGTTCCCTCTAACACCAGTCACTATTTGAGACATGGTATATATATTTATATAGTTACTGACTGGTTAGGATACCGCTTATTATTTGTAGAGTAAGCGATCTCTATTTGTGTTTGTTATGGAGAGGGGGAGAAACACCTCTAGTTCTGGACACGGAATTCTAAATGAGATCCGACCAATTATATGCAAAGTGGTATCACCATCATTTGGTGGCCTTATGGAGATGATACATCTAGGGCTGGACACAGATCTTTGTGAGTTTCTATCACAGACTTTCTGTAGGTCAGTTTTAAGGTGGCCTCACAAATTAGGATTCTCCCATCTCCACCATCGTAAATTCAGGTGGATCATGGGGAGGATAAAGATAGGAGCAGCCCCTGAGGTAGGGAGACATCAGGATAGGTTCTTCAAAACATGAGGATACATTGATGACAATGTAAAGGGGGGTTAAGGCTGCACACCACAATATATAAACAAATACATACAGTTTACCGGTGCTGCTGGTTCAAGGAAGTACAATAAAGTTGGAGCGCAGAGAGAAAAGGGTTGTGTTAGACAAAATCACTTTAATGGGTAAAATAACATTTAAAACTTACAATTAGTAAAGCTGCATCGCCCATGGGGTTCCCAAGCCTGTCCTCACTAACACTGCCTCCCTCGGCATTAGGACACTGCCGAGGGAGGCAGTGTTAGTGAGGACAGGCTTGGGAACCCCATGGGCGATGCAGCTTTACTAATTGTAAGTTTTAAATGTTATTTTACCCATTAAAGTGATTTTGTCTAACACCACCCTTTTCTCTCTGCGCTCCAACTTTATTGTATTTCTGACTGTTGTCCCGGGTGATCGCCGGAGGATTTGGGAGCTGCGGGGGAGAGGTGGATAAACAGAGATATCCAGGAGAGAACAGACGAGCGCAGTCTCCTTTTCTGCTGGGAACTTTGGTTCAAGGAAGTACCTGCCAGGAATTTCCAAAGTACACTGAGGAAAAGAGAGAGATCCAGCGCTACACGGATTTCAAGATAATGAATTTATTGTGCCACACGACGTTTCGACCAACTTGAAAAAGACCTGTTGGTCAAAACGTCGTGTGGCACAATAAATTCATTATCTTGAAATCCGTGTAGCGCTGGATCTCTCTTTTTTCCTCAGGATACGTTGATGACACCATATCTTCTTGACATAGCCAATGAGTCTCTTCTCTCAAAGATATGGACTTGTCTAAATAGCAGGAGAGGAAGAAACTGAGAAGATGAACAGATAGAGTTGAAGGAAGGAGAATTCTGCTTGGGTCCATTATGGCCATGGCATGGTTGAACCTCATAATGACATTGGCAGCTGCCATGTTATGAAGACACGTTTAAGGTGTCTTCTGAGTCTGAAAATTAGGTGGACATGATAACTTTGACAAAGCCAACAGAGTTTAGAGCAGGCCTGCACAACTCGTAAAGCGAGAAGGGCCGAACTGCTCCAAGGAAAAAAAAATTGGGCCGCAAAGATAAAATCATCATCATCATCATCATCATCTTTCCGCCAGCACCTCTCATCATCATCATCCTCATATATCTCCCCCAGCACCCCTCATCATCATCCTCATACTGCTGCGGCACAGTTTATTCGAGCATTTGCCCGTTCTGTGCCGCAGCAGTAGCCTGGCGCGCGCCCGAGTGTGACGGGCGCTCGCCGAAGCAGCGGAAGAGCGCCCTCCGATCGGGGCGCTCTCCCTACCGCTGCCGGGTCCGCCGGGTCCCCCGGAACCCCCTGCCGCTGTCCCGCGATCGCGGGACACCAGGGCTCCCTCGGGGAGCCCCTGGACACGCGTGCAGGGGGCGCACGCTCCCGATGACGCGTGACCGCGCGTCTATGACGCGCGGCACGCCGAGGGGCGGCCACTAGCAAGCCGGGAGATTTCCCGGCTTGCGGTACCGACCACACTTCAATAAAGTGTGTCGGTAGTGTATCTCCCCCAGAACCCCTCACTATCAACTTTTGCGATACTCCCCATCTATCTCTCATACCCCCATCTCTCCCCCTCACCCACACACATAATACTCCCTCTCCACATCAAACACACAATACCCCCCTGCACACCACACACATCCCATCCCCTCTGCACCTCACATCCTTCTCCCCCAGTGCACCTCACATCATTCTCCACTCCTGCACCTCACATCACTCTCCCCCCTGCACCTCACATCACTCTCCCCCCCTGCACCTCACATCACTCTCCCCCCTGCACCTCACATCATTCTCCCCCCGCACCTCCAATCACCCCCTGCACCTCCCACCATCCTCCCCTGCACCTCCCTCCCCTGCACCTCCCACCACCCTCCCCTGCACTTCCCACCACCCTCCCCTGCACCTCCAATGACCCTCCCCTGCACCTCCAATCACCCCCCCTGCACCTCCAATCACCCCCCCTGCGCCTCCAATCACCCCCCCTGCACCTCTAATCACCCCCCCTGCACCTCCAATCACCCCCCCTGCACCTCCAATCACCCCCCTGCACCTCAAAACACCCCCCCTGCACCTCCAATCACCCCCCCTGCACCTCCAATCACCCCCCTGCACCTCCAATCACCCCCTGCACCTCCAATCACCCCCCTGCACCTCCAATCACCCCCCCTGCACCTCACCTCAATGCACCTCACCTCACCCCCCTACACCTCCAATCACCCCTCTGCACCTCCAATCACCCCCCTGCACCTCCAATCACCCCCTGCACCTCCAATCACCCCCCTGCCCCTCCAATCACCCCCTGCACCTCCAATCACCCCCTGCACCTCCAATCACTGCACCTCACCCCCCTGCACCTCACCTCAATGCACCTCACATCACCCCCCTACACATATCCACGTTGGGATCAGGGGGGGGAGCGGCCGAAGAAAGAGCTCAGCTGGCTGTGACTTCCCCCTCCATCCCACGTTGCGAGCGGGGGGTGGGGGGGGAGAGAGCAGGGAGGGGGAACAGGCCCTGCGCATTGGCGCCAGAACCACGGGGAATGGCCGCCATTTTTTTTTTTTTTCATTTTTATTTTTTTAATCTCATTGCGGGCCGCAGAGAGAGGCCAGGCGGGCCGTATGTTGTGCAGGCCTGGTTTAGAGAATCCTTATGTCTTTGGCTGTTTCACTCTGCAGGGGGAGGAAAAGCTTTGTAGCTCCTCTTTTTGTCTATGTCACAACGTGGGGGCAAGTACATGGCAATTTCTCCCCTTCTGTCTGTGTCATAGTGTCACCCTGTAGTGAGAGGGACACAATAACTCATAGCTCTCTTCTGGGAGATGGGTTATGTGACACTTTGCAGGTCTCTGGCAGGGATAGTGGTAGTGAATATCTGTGGGGGGACAGACTCATAGCTCCCTTTTGTCTGTGTCATCCTGCGGTGAACAGGACAGGCTCATAGCTCCATTCTGTCTGTCACTTTCACCCTGTGGGGGGACGGACAGACTCATAACTCCCTTCTATCTGTATCACTGTATCACCATGCGGGGGGGGAAGGACAGACTCATAGCTCCCTTCTGTCTATGTCACTGTGTCACCCTGCTACGGGAAGGACAGACTCATACCTCCCTTCTGTCTGTGTCACTCTGCGGGGGGAGGGACAGACTCATAACACCCTTTGCCGGTGTCCCTGTGTCACCCTGCGGGGGGGGGGGAGGGGGGTGACAGACTCATAGCTCCCTTTGCCTGTGTCCCTGTGTCATCCTGTGGAAGGAGGGACAGACTCATAACTCCCTTCTGTCTGTGTCACTGTGTCACCCTGCATTGGGAGGGACAGACTTATATCTCCCTTCTGTCTGTGTCATTGTGTCACCTTGTAGTTGGAGGGACAGACTCATAACTCCTTTTTGTCTGTGTCACCTGGGGGGGGGGGGGGGGAGGGACAGACTCATAGCTTCTCTTGGTCTGTGTTACTGTGTCATCCTGCATGGGGAAGGACAGACTCATAGCTCCCTTGTGTTTGTGTCACCCTGCAGTGGGAGGGATAGTCTCACAGGTACCCTCTGTCTGTGTCACCGCGTCACCCTGCAGTGACTGACTCATAGGTCCTTTCTGTCTCTGTAACTGTGTCACTTTGCAGTTGGAGGGACAGATTCACAGATCCCTTCTGTCCATGTAATTGTATCTCCCTGCATGGGGGAAGGACAGACTTATAGCTCCCTTCTACCTCTGTGTGCAATAAGCAAGAGGGTAAGTGAGGCTGCAGGTCTCTGGCAGGGAGAGAGGTTAAGTGATGTGTTGTAGGTATCTGGCAGGGAGAGAGGCCATGGAGGGGTTATGCGATGCTCTGCAAGGCTCAGGAGGGGCTATGCAATGCTCTGTTAAGAAAAAGAGGGTGCGGGGGGGTGGGGGGGGGGGGGGGGGGGGAGGGCGAGAGTCCCTGATGGGAGCTCTATCACTGGGCTCCGGTATTAGAATATGACCTATCCACTTGTAGAGATATGTATATATGTGGGAACAGGAATAAGAACTGAAACAGTCTCTTGTGTGACAAGGCGTCTGTTAGCCCAGTTGTATGTGGTGTGTGCACTCTTTGATAAAGCGCCTTGAGGGCGGGAAACGCGTTAGAGGACTCAGTGTTTTTATACTTTTTGGCTACTATGCCCTAATAAATTTATTTTGTAACTATTTTTGCCTTCAGACTACTTTCAAACCAGCAGTGCTGACTCCTTCTCTTTCTACAATAGCAATGCTCTGTTAGTCTCTAGCAGAGAAATGGGTTAATGATGTTCTGCAGAGCTCTGGCAGGGTGAGGGGTTAAGTAACACTCTGTGTGTCTGTCAGGGAGAGGGGTTAAGTAACATTGCAGGGCTCTGTCAGGTGAGGAGTTTTGCAATGCTCTGTAGGGCTCTGGGAGGGAGCTGGGTTTAGGGATGCTTTGCAGGGCCCTGGCAGGGAGCGGGGTTAAGTGATGCTCTGTAGGATTCTGGCAGGGAGCAAGGTTAAGTGATGCTCTGCAGGGCCCTGGCAGGGAGTGGGGTTAAGTGATGCTCTGTAGGACTCTGGCAGGGAGTGGAGTTAAGTGATGCTCTGTAGGACTCTGGCAGGGAGAGGGGTTACGTGACACTGCAGGTCTCTGACAAGTAAAGGGTTATGTGATATTCTGCAGTGCTTTGGCAGGGAGAGGAGATAGGCAATGCTCTGCAGGGCTCTGGCTGGAGACGGGTTAAGTGATGCTCTGCAGGGCTCTGGCAGGAGAGGGGTTGCATGTTGCACTGTAATTTTCAGCGTCCAACTCCTTAATATATACAGGTGAGACAGCACAGAGGGAGGAGTCCCTCACTCCCTTCTCCTCCTCCTCTCTCTTTCTTCCTTTCCTGTTTCTTCTCCTTTCTCTTTCTCCTCTCGCTCTCTTTTTATGGCCTCCTTTTATATCTCTATTTTTATTCCCTTCCCTCTCTCAGTTTATGAGTGTCTTACTCTTCCCTTTTCCTGTTTCCCTCGCACCTTCTCACCTTTTTGTTTGTTTCTCATTCCTTCCTTTGTTGCCTCTAGTTTCTCTCCATCCCCATCTCTTCTTTATTTCTCTCTCCTATCTCTCCTTCCCTCTCTCCTTTTTCTCTCCTTTCTAACACAACTGAGTTTGTCTCTTTATGTTATCTCACCTCCCTTCCCCATTGCCATGAGCTTCTCTTCTCTCTCTCTACCTCTGTGTCCCTCTCTCCCTTTCCCCTCATCCCTCCATTTCTTTCCCTTCTTCATTTTATACTATGTAAGCCTAGTGTGTGGTCTTGACCATGTCATAGGGCCACATATCCATCAGCTGCTTCAAAGCAACACAGCATCTGCAATGCATTCTGGTCCCTGCAATTAAGTTCTCTCTGTAGTTCTGTACTTGCAGTGCATTCTGGTCCTTGTAAACCTATTGTAATGTCGTTCTAGTTGTTTTTGCAATGCATTTTGGTCCCTGCAGTCCTGATCTCTCTCTGATTCTACTTGTATATTTGCAATGAGTTCCCTTCGATGTATCCTGTTCTCTCTTTATGGTTGTGGATTTGCAATGCATTCAAGCTTTCCAGGGTGCTGATCTCTCTTAGGTTCTGTATTTGCAATGCATTCTTGTTTCTATAGTCCTGATTTTTCTCACTGGTTCAGTATTTGCAATGCATGTTTGTACTAGTATTCCTAATCTTTCTCTAGCTCTGCATTTGCTTTATATTGTGGTCCCTGTAACCCTACTTTCTCTCTAGATCTGTATTTACAATGCATGCTTGTATCTGTAGTATTGTTATCTCTTTCTAGATCTATTCTTACAATGCATGTAGATATCTGTAGTATTGTTCTCTCTTTCTAGATCTATATTTACAATGCATGCAGATCTCTGTAGTATTGTTCTCTCTTTCAAGATCTATATTTACAATGTATGCAGGTCTCTTTAGTATTGTTCTCTCTTATCATGGTTCTGTATTGACAATGTATGCAGGTCTTTTTAGTATTGTTGTCTCTTTCTAGATCTGTTCTTGAAATGCATGCAGGTCTCTGTAGTATTGATCTCTATTTCAAGATCTATATTTACAATGTATGCAGGTCTTTGCAGTATTGAGCTCTCTTTCTAGATTTGTATTTATAATGCATGCAGGTCTTTGCAGTATTGATCTCTCTTTCTAGATTTGTATTTATAATGCATGCAGGTCTCTGCAGTATTGTTCTCTCTTTCTAGATCTGTATTTACAATGCATGCAGGTCTCTTTAGTATTGTTCTCTCTTATCATGGTTCTGTATTGACAATGTATGCAGGTCTTTTTAGTATTGTTGTCTCTTTCTAGATCTGTTCTTGAAATGCATGCAGGTCTCTGTAGTATTGATCTCTATTTCTAGATCTGCATTTACAATGCACACATGGCTCTGTGGTCCTGATCGCTCTTAACATGGTTCTGTTTTTTCAATTCATATGTCTCTGCAGTATTGATCTCTATTTCTAGATCTGTATTTGCAATGCATTCTGCTCCTTGTAGACCTGATCGTTATTATCATGGTTCTGTATTTCCGACGCATTCTGCTCCTTGTAGTCCTGATGTTTCTCTCTCTGATTGTAAATTTGCTATGCATCATGATAACTATAATCCTGGTCTCTGTGTTTTTTTTATTTCCATGGTACTAGTTAACGTATTGGTCACAAAAAGAGTAAGAGACTGTGTGGGCTATAATAGCTTTTCATGGACCAACACTCGTAAAGAATGGATATACTTGGTGAAGAGGTGGATTCATAGAGCCTACTGTTCTTTCACATACTTGGCATTCTAGGAGTTGCCCACCTGTAGTCCTGATCTCTGGCTCAGTATGTGCAATGCATTCTGGTCCCTGTAGTCCTGATCTCTCTGGTTCTATATCTGCAATACATTCGGGTCCCTGGTGTCTTGATCTCTCTGGTTCTATATCTGCAATGCATTCTGGTACCTGTAGTACTGATCACGATCCGGTGCCATATTCGCATCTCTCTTGCATTCGTTCTCTAACTTTATGTATATAGCGCTTTTCTCCCAGTGGGGCTCAAAGCTTCACAGTTACTCATTTGCATGTCATTTCCCAGAGTCCTTGGCTGCAGTGGAAGCCCTGTATGCTAGGAGATAATGGGGAAAAGCAGGGTTGCAGACCAGCCTGAGACATGCGAATGTGCTCACATGTGATCTGTTCCCTTGCAAAAAGGAAAAAAAGAAGAAAACATTTAAGGTTATATAGAGGCCAAACACAAGGGAAGATACAATAAAGGATGGGACAGTGCTGCAGCTATTAAATTCCGGACAGGTTTTGGTTCATTTATTAAATGCCTGTGTAAACAGGTAGGTCCTGAGCCCATTTTTATAGGTTCCCAGAGAGGGGGGCTCTCCAACTGTATGAGGCAGACTGTTCCAGAGAGTGGGAGCAGCGCGGCTAAAAGCTCGGGTGACAAAGGAAGTCAGGGAGATTCTGGGAACTGTTAGGAGTCCTTCATCTGCAGATAGAGGTGAACGAATGGGAGTGTAGGGAACTAGAAGCTCTCAGGTAGCTGGGAGCCTGGTCATGTCGGGCTTTCAATGTCAACAAGCCAATCGTGAAATAAATTCACCATTTTACAGGCAGCCAGTGCAGAAAACAGAGAACAGGTGTCATGTGGCAAAAACGCATCTGGTTAGTTAACAACCTGGCCACAGCGTTCTGCACCAGCTGCAGGCGGCACGGCTCTTGTTCTGGGAGACCCAGGTAGACTGCATTGCAGTAGTCGAGGTGTGAGGATACAAAGGCATGGACAAGCGTAGTAAGATTCTCTGGGGTGTGGCGGATCAAGTGCTTAATCCTGGCTATGTTCTTTAGGTGGAAGAATGATGATTTGATCACGGCTGACACCTGATGTTTAAGGTTCAAGTCACAGTCAAAGGACAACGCCAAGATTTTGCACACGACAGAGTTCAGCAGCTTGGAGCCTCTAAGCTGTAGTTTTGTTGTCTTCCGATGGTGAGCATCCTTCATGAGCGCTTCTGTCTTATCAGCACCAGCTGGCACTCATCCGCTCTAGGAGCTCAGATAAACATCTACTGATGACTGATAATGGGTCTTTAGTGCCTGGTGCAAAGGAGAAGTACTGTTGAGTATCTTCTGCATAGCAGTGATAACACCGGCCATGCCGTCTAATTATGTCACCTAGTAGCAGCATGTACACTGCGAACAACATAGGAGATAGGCTAGAACCCTGTGGCACTCCACATGACAGGGGCAGGGGTGCAGGGGTGCAGGGGAGGACACTCCTGAAGATACTCTCTGTGACATGCAAGTGAGAGAACATCTGAACCAGCTGAGACCTGTGCCACCCAGTCCACAGAAATCCTTCCGGCGTGCCATTAAAATCTCCTGGTCAAAGAGGATTTCTTTCTTGTTCTGTATTTGCAATACATTCTGTTACCTTTATTCCTGATCTGTTTTTTCTTCTGGATTTGCAATTTATTCTGGTCACAGTAATCCTGTTCTATCTCTGCTTCTGTATTTGCAATGTATTTTCGTCTTTGTAGTCCAGACCTCTCCAATACATTCTCCTAACAGAAGTCCTGATCTCTGGCTCTGGCTCTGTGTTTACAATGCATTGTGGTCCCTGTAACCTGGTTTTCAATATAGTCTAGTTCCAGATCTGTCTCTCTTGTTCTGTATGTGTAATGTATTCCTGTCACTGAACTCCTCATTTCTCTCTCTGGTTCTTGATTTGCAATGCATTCTAGACGCTGTTGTCATCATATATTTTTGTTCTGGATTTGCAGTGCATTCTTTCTTTGGTTTTGGATTTGGAATGCATTCTCTCTCTCTCTCTCTCTCTCTCTCTCTCTCTTTCTCTCTCTCTCTCTTTTTCTCTCTCTCTTTCTCTCTCTCTCTCTCTCTCTCTTTTTCTCTCTCTCTCTCTCTCTTTTTCTCTCTCTCTCTCTCTTTTTCTCTCTCTCTCTCATTTTCTCTCTCGCTCTCTCTTTTTCTCTCTCTCTCTCTCTCTTTTTCTCTCTCTCTTTTTCTCTCTCTCTTTGCAATTTATTGTGGCCACTCTAACCATTATGTCTCTCTCTCTCTGTAGTTGCAATGCATCCTGGTCACTGTAGTCTCGATCTGTCTGTCTTTGGCTCTTTATTTACAATGAATTCTTTTTCCTGTAGTCAGAGCTGAAGACATATTTCCCTGGGTCCAGGAGTAGAGTTTTGTTCAGGCTCCCCCCTTCCCCATTTCAGCAGCCTTGCATTCCCCCTCCCCTTTCACACCTCCAGGCGAGCCCCCTCCTCTATCCCCCCCTCTCACGCCTCTTCGCCAGCTCCCTCCTCTATCCCCCCTCTCACACCTATTCGCCAGCTCCCTCCTCTATTCCCCTCTCTCACACCTCCTCGCGAGCCCCCACCTCTATCCCTTCCTCTGGTGCAAGCCCCCTGCTCTATCCCCCCCCTTTCACACCTCCTCACGAGACCCCTCCTCTATCTCTCCCCTTTTACAGCTACTCGCGAGCCCACTCCTCTATCCCCTATCCCTCTCATGCGAGCCGTCTTCTCTATCCCCCCCCCAACACAAGGGCTGTTTCAGTGGAGTGAGCAGTGCAGAAGCCAGATTATAGAGGATCAAGGAGAGAATAGGTGGTGAGATAATGGTACAAGCGAGAGAATACAAGGTGTTCAAGTAGTTTAGAGGCATAAGGCCAAGGCCCCGCTGCATGCGCCGGCGCGCCGCCTTGCATGGTTTTTAGTGAGTTGTTTTTAGGCACGGGGGCGTGGCCAAAATGGGTCGGGTGGGCGGGGCCATGACGGGGGGGGGGGTGGTCATGATGTACATTTTCTGACCCATGTTTGTGTGTCTCTGTGTGTGTGTCTCTGTGTGTGTGTCCATGCGTGTGTGTGTCTTTGTGTATTTACAGTATGTATTGTATCTTTTGCAGGGCCCTATATAAAAATCTCATTGTCTCCCTGCCACGCCACGTGACGCGTCGCCACTCGGGATCACAATCTTATTGTAGCCTCTGCTGGCTGGCGCGTCACAGTGCACAGTGAGCCTGGCAGCGAGGAGGGACTGGGGCCAACTACGGAGGAAGTAATTAGCATTTGAGTGGTGCATGCGCCACCGGATGCAGCGGGACGCAAGCCTAAGGCTATGTCCCCGCTAGCGCTGATCGTGCTGAGTGGGCGGCGCTTGCGGAGGAGACTTACATGTATAGATATATGCAAGTCCCCACTCACGCGGTGTGCACGGCGCTCGTACGCGTGCACACACGCTCAGCCGCGATCGGCACTTACATAAACAAAAAATCTATACTTACCGCGCGCTTAGCTGGCGCGCATTGCCCTCCCTCCCTCCCCCGCGTACAATAGGACACCTGGCACTCATGCTTGGAGCGCTCTCCAAGCATGAGCGTGCTCAGCGCCGGCAGGGACTTAGCCTAAGGCAGGAGGGAGACAGGACGATAGTTAGAGAGACAGATTGGGTCAATCAAGCGTGCTGTTTTTGAGTAAGGGTATGACTGTTGTGTGTTTTTAAGGATGAGGGAAAGGTACCAGAGTAGGCGGAAGAGTTGAAAATATGCATGAGTATCTTTTTTTGTTCTGGATGTGCAGTGCATTCTGGTCTTTCTTTCTTCGGTTCTGTATTTGCAATGCATTCTGCGATCTCTCTCAGTTTGTCTGTATTCGCAATGTATTTGCTCCCTGTAGTCCTAATCTCTCTCTCTGGATGTGTATTTGCCATGCATTCTTGTTCCTGTACTCATTATCACTCTCACTATGTATTTTCTGTATTTGCAATGTTGCTGGACCCTGTAGTCTTAATCTCTCTCCCTGCTTCTGTATTCACAATACATTCTGGTTGCTGCAGTCCACATTCTCTGATTCTAGATTTGTGATGCATTCTGATCCCTGTAATCTCAATCTCTCTTCTCTCTTCTCTCTCCCTCTCCCTCTCCCTCTCCTTCTCTCTCTCTCTCTGTCTCCCTCTCCCTCATGCATTCTGGTCCCTGTAGCCCTGATCTCTCTCTGGTCTTGTATTTGGAATGCATTATTTTCCCTGTATTTCTTTTCTCTCTCTGGTTTCGGATTTGCATCCATACTGGACAATGTAGGCTTGATATCTCATTGGTTCTAGATATGCAGTGCATTCTTCTACTTGTATTTGACATGCTTTCTGGTCTCTGTGGTCCTTATTTGGCTCTCTATTTGACATGCTTTCTGGTCTCTATGGTCCTTATTTGGCTCTGTATTTGACATGCTTTCTGGTCTCTATGGTCCTTATTTGGCTCTGTATTTGACATGCTTTCTGGTCTCTGTGGTCCTGATCACTGCATGGTTCTTTATTTCAGTGCATTCTGGTCCCTGTAGTTATACTGTATTATCTTTTTGGTTCTGGATTTGCAGTGCATTCTGGTCTCTAAAGTCCTGATATCTCTCTGTATTTTTCTGTATTTGCAATGACTTCTGCTCCCTATAGTCATCACCTCTCTCTGACTCAGTTTTCGCAATGCATTCTGGTCCCTGTAGTCCTAAAAAATTTACTCTGGTCTCTATAGTCCTAAAAAATGCATTCGGGTCCCTGTGGTCCTGATCGCTCTCTCCCTCCCTCTGTCCCTGGTTCTGTATGTCCAGTGCATTCTGGTGTCTGTAGTTCTAAACCCTCTCTCTGGTTCTGAATTTACAGTACATTCCAGCCCTCAACTCTTCCTCTGGGTCTGTATTTGTAATCAGGGCTGCAGACCGCTTTCCGGGGTCCAGGACCGCTTTCCCAGCGTCCAGGACCGCTTTACCCCACCTACGTGGAGGAGGCCTTGCGAGAACTCCCCCCTGTTTTCTCTTACACATCCCCTCCTTCCCCCCCTTCTTACACACCTCGCTCTCTGACCCCCCGCTTACACTCCCCCAACACCCTTTACTCTCCACTCCCTCCCCCGTGTATTTCTCCCCCTCCCCAATATATACACTCAAACAAAAAGCCCCGCTCCCCAAATACAAACACACACACACATTATGCCCAACCCCAAATATACACACACAATAAGTCTCCTCCCAAAATACACACACGCAATATACCCCTTCCCCAAATACACACACATACACACACACACACACACACACACACACACACACACACACACACACACACACACACACACACACACACACACACACACACACACACACACACACACACACACACTCAATAGAGCCTCCCTCCCCAAACACAGACACACAGACCTTGTGGGGTGGGGGGGGAGTGGGGGTAAAGGGCCTGGGAGGGTGGTATAAGGGGGGTGGGCCTGGGGACTTACATGGGGCCCATGGGTGGGCCTGCTGGAGCAGCATGCCCAGTGCACAGGAGAGCCCAGCAGGCCAGCGGAGGCCTAAGGTAGGGACAGGTGGGCAGTGTCGAGGAAGGGGAGGGTCCTGCAGGAGAGGAGGGAGGGACAGATGGAAGGGACCCAGGAAAGGGAAGGGCCCAGCTTGCCTGCAGAGAGGAAACTGTGGATTGCCGGCAGGGAGGACAGGCCCGGGACAGCAGTCCCAGCTGTCCCCCCTGTCGGCGGCCCAGTTTGTAATGCATTCTGGTACCCTTACTTCTCTCTTTTGTTATGGATTTGGAATGTATTCTGGCTCTTGTAACCCTGATTATCTCTCTCTCTCTATCTTAAATTCTGCTTCCTCTAGTTCTGATTTCTCTCTCTTGTTCTGTATGTGTAATGCATTCTTGTTGCTATAGTCCTTGTCTCTCTTTGGGTCAAGATTTGAAATGCATTCTGGTAATTGTAGTGCTAATCTCTCTCATTCAAGATGTGTGATACATTCTTGTAATTAGAGCCCTGGTTTCTCTGTGCATCTGTATTTATTCTGCATTCTGTTACCTTTATTCCTGGTCCGGATTTAGAATTCATTATGGTCTGTGCAGTCCTGTTCTCTCTCTGCTGCTGTATTTGCAATGCATTCTGGTCCCATACATTCTGATATTCCTCTCTATGGTTCTGTATTTACATTGCATTCTGGTCCTTCTAGCCCAGATCTCACCCTGCTTCTGAATTTGCAATACATTCTAGTTCCTGTATTCCAGATCTGTCTCCCTAGTTCTGTGTGTGTAATGCCTCCCTGCCACTGTCCTCCTAATCTATCTCTCTCTCTGGTTCTTGATTTATGATGCCTTCTGGTCATTGCAGCCCACATTTCTCTCTCGTTCTAAATTTGCAATGCATTCTGTTACATGTTGTCCTGATCTCTCATTCGTTCTGTATTAGTAATTCATTCTGGTCCTTGTAGTTCTGGTTGCTCTATGGTTCTGTATTTGCAGTATATTCTGGTTCATCTTGTTCTCTGGTTCTCGATTTGTGATGAATTCTTCTCATTGTAGTCTTTATTTCTCTCTTTGTATTTGAAAGGCATTCTGGTCTTTGTTAGACAGATCTCTCTCTAGATCTATATTTACAATACAATCTGGTCACTGGAGTCTGGATATATATGTCTCTGGTTCTGTATTTGAAATGCATTCTGGTCCCTGTAGTTCTAAACTCTCTCTGTTTCTGAATTTACAATGCATTCTGGTCTAGGGGTCCTTATCTCGCTCTCTCTTGTTCTGGACTTGTAATGTATTTTGGTCCTTGTAGCCATGATCTCTCTCTGGTTTTAATTTGCAATACATTCTGGTTCCTCTCATTTTGATCTGTCGGTCTGTCTATGTATGTGTAATGCATTTCTTTCTCTGTAGTTCTAATATTTCTCTCTGGTTCTAGATTTGGGATGCATTCTGGTCACTGCTGTTCTGAGTTCTATCTCATACTATATTTTCAATGCATTCTTACCTGTTACCTCCTGAGCACTATTGTCTATTTGCAATTCATTTTTTTTGTAGTCCTGGTCTCTTGCTGGTTCTGTATTTGTAATGCATTCTGGTCCCTGTAATCCTGAACACGATCCGGTGCTATATTCGCATTGCCCTCGGTTCCCTGTAGTCCTGATCTCTCTTTCTCTGTGGTCCTGTATTTGCATTCTGGTTCCTGTTGGCCTGATCTCTATCTGTGGTTCTTTATTTGCAGTTGTGACGGGAGGGGGTAACCAGGCTGTACAATAAAGGTTAAGCCCATTTGGTTACCCCTGAAACCCATGTTTTCCTGGCAGCTATATAGCACCATAAGCCAGGGACCATGTACAATAACATGTAAAAGTTAGTGTCCCCTGCTTTTCCACTTTTCATGTTCCCCTTGCCCCAGAAACGTGAAACTTCTTGAGTGTAAGTTTTAGGTGGGATATTTGGGTAGAAATGCAATTATTTTGTTTTCTGGAGTTCAGGGGCCAAAGTTACCGGTTGTCCCCTAATTCTCCCCAGTGAGCAGACACCATTTGCCAGTATGTGGGTTGAATTACACTGGGGCTACCCAGTGTCCCCCAGACTCACGGTTTTCAAGTCCAGATATCCCAGATCCATTTCCCACACAGGTATGGGTCTCCCCAAGACATATCTTGTATTAAACTATGTTTTATTATGTTTGGTGCATTTTGTATAAGGCCCTACGCAGTCAGCACGGGCATCTACCAAGGCGCCAGCATGTCTGCATAGAGTCCGGAGTTCAAAGGAAAAAGGATGTCCAGAGGTGAGAAAACAGTTTGGTGGGGGAGGAAGTGCAATTGCACAGGTCCGGGGAACAAAGGGTACCCTGTGGGGACACCTTTTGAGTTTGCCGGACCTGGCGGAGCCTGCCCAGCGGGTGGCAATGAGTTAGCCAGGGGAGATACAGCTCATAGGCGCATCTCCCATTGGCTAATTCGTATTTCAGCCTATTCGACTTTTCGAGCCGTCTTGGCACGCCCCCTCCTCTGACGTCAGCCAAAGGATGAGCACCTATTCCTATTGGCTGGTGGGAGGGAATTCTCACGCTCTGATTGGTTGCTCCTCCTACCTCCCTGCTGAGGATAGCTCAGCGGAGTGTATGTAAGGAGATGCCCCAGTCAGAGAATCAGACGATCATGTGACTTGGGCCGGTGATGCAAAGGCGGCTTTTCATAGTTACGCTGTTACGAATAGCAGAGCAACCGGCTTCATTTTTGGAGCTAAGAAACTCTGCCTAGCTGAGGCTGAGTCAGACGTGAGGTCCAAGTTCTCGTTTTAGAACGCAGCGGTCGCGGCTAGAGCTTCTAGTCAAATATAGGACCAGGAAGCCCTGGTGGATATCCCGGTCAAGGTAAGCCTTCCAAAGCAGGCGCCCTGCACCTACTTGAGCCTAGATTTCACCCCCAGACCCCCAGTAAGTGTGATTTTGTCTGTATTTTGTGTATTCATTGTGTGTACGCGGGTTTACCCGAATAAACTCCATTTATTTCACTACTGTGTTTTGCCTAGTGAATGATCCCGGTATAAAAGTGTTAAAAGGCCTGGTCTCCCGTGACAGCAGTGCATTCTGGTCTTTGTTTCTTTAGTTTTGGAAGGCATTTTGGTGTCTAACCATTACCTTTCTCGCTCTGTAGTAGTGACTTTGGTTACTGTCTTGTTTATGCTTTGCTCTGTAGTTACAATACATCCAGGTCCCTGTAGTCTCAATCTGTCTGTCTTCAGCTCTTTATTTACAATGCATTCTGGTCCCTGTAGTCGTGCTCTCACTTTCTGGTTCTGTATTTGCAATGCATTCTGGTCTCTGAGTACTGATCTCTTCCTATGGTTCTGTATGTTTAATGCCTAGTGGTCCCTGTGGTCATTATCTCTCTCTCTAGTTCTTTTTTTAGCAATATATTATGGTTGCTGCAGTCCTGATATATGTATCTGGTTCTAGGTTTGCAACGCATCCTGTTCCCTGTAGTCCTATTTTACTCTCTCTCTCTGGTTCTGTATTTGCGATGCATTCTGGTCTCTGTGAACTTGATATATCTTTGATTCTGAGGTTGCAGTATATCTGGATTCCTGCAGCCCTGATCTCTCCCTCTTTGTTTTTTTTTATCTGCAATGCATTATGGTCCTTGTCATCATGGTCTCTCTCTCTCTCTGGTTCTGTGTTTGCAAAGCATTCTGGTCCGTGTATTTCTGATCTCTATCTGGCTTATACCTGCAATGTATTATGGTCTCTGTAGCCCTTAGCATTCTCTCTGTTCCTCTGTATTTTCTATGTAATGCATTCTGGACGCTGTAGTCCTGATCTCTCACTTTTTGGCTGTGTATTTGCGATAAACGTTTCTCCCTGTAGCCTTGATCTCTCCCTCTGCCAATTGTAATGCTGCCTGGTCCCTTTGGTCCTTATCTCTCCTGTTCTGTATTTGGTAGTCCTTATTGTTGTCTGGTTCTCTATTCGCAATGCTTTCTGGTTCCTGTAATTCTAACATCTTTTTTTGTTCTGGATTTCCAGTGCATTCTGGTCTTGCTTTAGTTCTGTACTAGCTGATATACCCGGCGTTGCCCGGGATTTAATTTTCAGGGGGCAGGCAACAGGGTTGGGCTTCCCCCCCTTCACAACTAGACGGTGGCGACTCACTGGGGGGGGGGGGGGGGGGCGCTTGGGAGTTTTGTAATCCCCCCCCCATTCAGAGCTCAGCGGCGGTGTCTTACTTGAGTGATTTCCCCCCCCCCCTCTCCCTTCAGAGCCTGCCGGCGGCAGCTCCCTGGGGGGGCGGAGGGTTGTGATCCCCCTCCCCCCTTGAGAGCTGTCCGGTGGCGGCTCACTGGAGGGGCGGGGGGGGGGGGGGGGTTGTGCGGCGGCGGCTCACTGCGGGTGCGGGCGGGGGGGTTAGTGACGGGTGGTGGCGGCGCGCTGCGGGGACGGGTGGGTATTTCTGCGTTGGCTGACTTTGGGTGCGATGTGTGACGGGGGTGGGTGGCAGCTGCTAACTTACTGTGGGGCGGGCTGTCCGCTGCGGTGGCGGCCGGGAGCAGGGTCATCAACAGAAATCATGGGGCCCAGGACAAGTGAAAGGAGCAGGGCCCCCCCCTCCCCCAACCCATAGCGCACCTACCAGGGTAAAATATCTTTTAGCGCACAACTTTTACTTAACTATTTTCTGATTGTGATACAGAAAAAAACATTACAATGCAACCTGTTTATTTTTATATTTTCAACAAAAGACATGTGACTGTGTGCCTGGGTGGCTGAGTGGGTGACAGTGACTTGACAGTGACTGGGTGGGTGACTGACAGTGACTGGGTGGGTGACTGAGTGACTGGGTGGGTGGGTTAGTGACTGGGTGGGTGGGTTAGTGACTCGACTGGGTGGGTGGGTGAGTGGGTTAGTGACTTAAGTGACTGGGTTGGTGGGTGGGTTAGTGACTGGGTGGATTACTGACTTTAGTGACTGGGTGGGTGGATTACTGACTTTAGTGACTGGGTGTATGGGTGGTTGGGTGGTTGGATGGGTGGTTGGATTTTAATGGGTGGGTGGGTTACTGAATGGGTGGGTGGGTTACTAAATGGGTGGGTGGGTGGAAGTACTGAATGGGTGGGTGGGTGACTGGGTGGGTGACTGACTGGGTGGGTGACTGACTGGGTGGGTGGGTGACAGTGACTGGGTGGGTGACTGAGTGACTGGGTGGGTGGGTTAGTGACTGGGTGGGTGGGTTAGTGACTCGACTGGGTGGGTGGGTGAGTGGGTTAGTGACTTAAGTGACTGGGTTGGTGGGTGGGTTAGTGACTGGGTGGATTACTGACTTTAGTGACTGGGTGGGTGGATTACTGACTTTAGTGACTGGGTGTATGGGTGGTTGGGTGGTTGGATGGGTGGTTGGATTTTAATGGGTGGGTGGGTTACTGAATGGGTGGGTGGGTTACTAAATGGGTGGGTGGGTGGAAGTACTGAATGGGTGGGTGGGTGGGTGACTGGGTGGGTGACTGGGTGGGTGACTGACTGGGTGGGTGACTTACTGGGTGGGTGGGTGACTGGGTGACAGTGAGTGGGTGTGTTGAGTGACTGGGTGGGTGACTTACCTTGACCGGGTGGGTGGTGCTTCCTGCCGCCAGATGCTTCCCCTCCTGCCCCTGATATCCCCGCAGCAGCTGCCTGAGGCAGGAGGTGGGCTCGGGAAGTGGCAGGGGGGTGCGAGATCTGGGGCTGGAGATGCGCGCAGCGCTTCCCCTCCTTTCCTCGTTGGGAGCGGGGGGTGGGCTAGGGGGGGGAGCGGGTGGTTGGTGGCTGGGTGGGGGGCCAGAGTGGCGGGCTGGGGCAGGAGGTGCACGCGGCGCTTCCCCTCCGTCCGGGAGCTGGTAGGAGGGTGCAACGGAGGTGCACGTGAGGGTAAGTGAGGCTGATGGGGCGGCTGGGGAGGTTGCGGAGTGGCCGGGTTTGGGTGAGGGTGGGGGGTAGTTGTGTGGATGGGGTGGCTGGGGAGGTTGCGGAGCGGCCGGGTTTGGGTGAGGGGGGTAGTTGTGCGGATGGGGTGGCTGGGGAGGTTGCGGAGTTGCCGTGTTTAGATGAGGGGGTAGGGTAGTTGTGTGGATGGGGCGGCTAGGGAGGTTGCGGAGCGGTCGGGTTTGGGTGAGGAGGGGGGCTAGTTGTGCTGATGGGGCGGCTGGGGAGGTTGCGGAGTTGCCGGATTTGGGTGAGGGGGGTAGTTGTGTGGATGGGGCGGCTAGGGAGGTTGCGGAGCGGTCGGGTTTGGGTGAGGAGGGGGGCTAGTTGTGCTGATGGGGCAGCTGGGGAGGTTGCGGAGTTGCCGGATTTGGGTGAGGGGGGGTAGTTGTGTGGATGGGGTGGCTGGGGAGGTTGCGGAGCGGTCGGGTTTGGGTGAGGGGGGGCTAGTTGTGCGGATGGGATGGCTAGGGAGGTTGCAGAGGGTTTGGATGAGGGGGGGGTAGTTGTGTGGCTGGGGTGGTTGTGGAGCGGCCGGGTTTGGGTGAGGCGAGGTATGGGGGGGTAGTTGTGCTGATGGGGCGGCTGGGGAGGTTGCGGAGCAGCCGAGTTTGGATGGGGGCAGGGGGGTAGTTGTACGGATGGAGCGGCTGGGGAGGTTGTGGAGCGGCCGGGTCTGGGTGAGGTGGTGGTGGGGAGTAGTTGTGCTGATGGGGCGACTGGGGAGGTTGCGGAGTGGAGAGAAGCACCGGGTTTGGCTGGGGCGCGCCGGGGTAGTTTTGGTGAGGGGGTGACGGGTGAAGGTGATGCAGGTCAGGACGGTAAGGCTGCACGTCATGTGAGGAGGCTGATGAGAGCCATGCGGGGGGGGGGGGGACACATGGGGGGCGAGACACACAGGCCAATGAGAGCCATGGGAGGGGGTGGGTGAACCGAAGGACCAATCAAATTGTCTACAGGGACGAACAAACAACACTTTCAGTTTTATATACTGTATATAGATTTGAATGTATTCTGGATTCTATGGTCCTGATCTCTCTCTCTCTGTTCTGTATTTTTCTGTATTTGCAATGATTGTGGGTCCCTGTTGTCTTAATCTCTCTCTCTATAGTTCTGTATTTGCGATGAATTCTGGTCGCTGTATTTCTGATCTCTCTCTCTCTGGCTTTGTATTTTAATGCATTCTAGTCCTTATAGTCCTGATCTCCCTGGTTCTATGTTTGCTATGAATTTGTACTCCTGTTCTCTCTCTTGTACTGTATTTTCAATGCAGTCCCTGTAGTCTCTCTCTCTAGTTTTTTATTTGCAATGCATTCTGGTTCCTGTAGCCTCGATCTCTCTCTGGTCTTGTATTTGGAATGCATTATTTTCCCTCTATTCCTTTTCTCTATCTCGTTCTGGATTTGCATCCATTCTGGCCCATGTAGGCAGGGCCTCAGACAGTTTTCCCAGGGTCCAGGACTAGAGTTTCCGCTGCCCCCCATTCCACCCAGTATCGGCAGCCTTCTGAGGACCCCCTCTATCTCACACTCCCATCTCTCCACTCCCCTCTCGTCCATGCCCCCTTCTCTCCCACCCTCATGTCCCCACCTCTCTCTCTATGTCTCACTCCCACCTCTCTCCCTCCTTAATGCCCCCAACTCTCTCTCTCCCTCATGCCCCCACCTCTCTCCTTCCCTCATTCCCCACCTCTCTCCCGCATGACTCCACCTCCCTCTCCCCCATACATAGAACACCCATACATATAAGGCCTCCACTTCCCTCTCCCCACATACACAGAACCCCTCCCCTACATCTATTACCCCCTCCCCAATACACATAATACCCCACTCTCCCATACACATAATATAATACCCCCCCACTCCCATACACATAATACCCCACTACTCATACACATAATAAACCTCCCTACCCCCCCCCCCGTGCACACAGAGACACCACACATAATAACCCTTCCAGAGCCACACACACACACACACACACACACACAATAACACCTTCATATGGCACCAAAACACACACATGATACCCTCCCCAGGATCCCAAAACAGGCACACATAATACCCCCCCCCAGGGCCCAAAACACACACACACACACACACACACACACACACACACACACACACACACACACACACACACACACACACACACACACACACACACACACACACACACACACACACACACACACACACACACACACATGATAACCCTCCTCCCCCTTCTAGGGTCCTAGAACACACGCATAATAACCCCCAGGGCAACAAACCACACACACATAATACCCCCCTCGGGCCCCAAAACACACACACACAATAACCTCCCAGGGCCCCAACAAATACACACACCTTAGGGGAGGGCTCCACTCTCAAGCTGTGCTGACCCGACTTCTGGCACGTACGCGGGGCTGTGGTTATACTGGAGGTATGAAAGAGCAGGGGCCCAGCTGCCAGATGTTGGGACCAACTTCCAACGCCGGCTGGCTAAGCTCCCTGCAGCTGGCGGTTCAGCTCTCCCCCCTGTTGGCAGCCCTGTATGTAGGCCTGATACGTACCGCTTTGATTCTGGATTTTCAGTGCAGTCTGGTCTCTGTAGTCCTGGATCAGTGTTTGTCAAGCATTGTGGTCCCTCTATTCTTGATCTGTTTGGTCTGTATTTGCAATCTATTAGGGTCTCTGTAGTCCTTATGTCCCTCTCTCTTGCTCTGTATTTGCAATGCATTCTGGACCCTGTAGTCCTCATCTCTCCCTCTGGTATTTGTTATGCTTTCTGGTCCCTGTGCTCCTTATCTCTCTCTTTGGCTCTGTATTTACAATGCATTGTGGTCCCTCTGTCCCGATCTCTCTTTGCTTCTGTACTTGGGGAGAGGTGGGGAACCCCTATGCTGTAAAAATCTGTAATCAAAAATCAGAACAGGTGCTGTTTTTAATTTGATTGGATAATTAGTCTGTGAAAGCTAATTAAAGCCATCCACCAATGAAGAGAAGCAGTCTATAAATAAATCAGTGCCTCATTTACATAAGTCTCCCATTAAAGCCCTCTTTAATTCCCATTTTAAAAGGTTCAGCACTAAAGGATGGGACAGCTCCCCTATTACTGTATACCACTGTGTGAGAAGTCCCCCTCTTTCCCCCTTCATTCTCTTTATCTTTCCACCACTTTGCTCTTCTACATTCACCTTTTCCTCTAGCTTTCTTCTTTCCAGTTAAATCTTCTTTGTATCTATTCTGTTAAGGTGACTTGTCATTTATCAAACTCTGCAAACCGTGAGTTTTGTTGTATCTGAAACTGCTCTTCTCTTATCACATGGCGCCTTTACTTCTCTCTTTTTCTTTCTATCCTTCTCCCTCTGTCTTTCTCTCATTTCCTTTGTGCATCTCTCTCTTTCTACTACTTTCTCCCTCTGAAAAGTCTCCACTATTTTACGTCCTCCCCCTCTCCCTCTCTCTCCAGTATATATTTATATGTATCATTTTCTTTCTGTCTCTATTTCCCTCTTATCTCCTTCCTTTCTACATCTCTCACTTTCTACCATTTTCTATATCTAAAAATGCTGATCTCTTCTGTCCCCCTTTCTTTCCCCACTCCCTCCTCTCTCTTGCTTTTCTTCTCTCACTTCCACTCTCTTCCATATGTTATTTTCTCTCTCTTTGGTACTCACTCAATATTCAGTGACACTGTCTTCCCAGTGCCAGAGAATCTTTTAGTGCCATTCATTTCTCCTCTCCAGCACTGAGAAGCAGCTTCATGGCATACGGAATAAGGGCACCTGTCCATCTCCCCTTTCCTCTGTCTCTTTCTCTTCCCTCTCTATACACCCTCTCTCACTCTCTCAACCTCTGTCTCCCTCTATTTTTACTCTCTTTGCTCCATGAAAGGCTTCCCTCTTTCTTTTTACTTTCTTTTCTTTTTAGCTTGTCTTGTACTCTCTCTTCTGTTGATCTAATATTGACTTCTCTCTTCTTCTTCTTCCTCTTCTTCTTCTTCTTCTTCTTCTTCTTCTTCTTCTTCTTCTTCTTCTTCTTCTTCTTCTTCTTCTTCTTCTTCTTCTTCTTCTTCTTCTTCTTCTTCTTCCTCTTCTTCTTCTCTCCTTCTCCTAATTATTTCCTCCAATCTTTTTATGCCAGCCTTTCTATCTCTCTTCTGTTTTTTTTATCTCATTCCACTCTCCAATTCCCCCCTTTTCTATCTTCCTATCATGATTTCTGTTTTTGTTCTTTGTTTTCGCAGCCTTTCCTCTCTCTCCTTCACTCGTCTCCCCTTTCTCCATTTATCACTGCTTTCTATGATCTCGCTTTCCTGAAAAGTTCTCTCTTCTTCTTTCTTTTTTCTCTCTTTCTTCCTTCTTCTTTCTGTATCCTCCTCACTCTACAGTTTATTTCTCCCATTCCTCTCTCTCTCCCTCTCCCTCCAACCATCGTTTCTTCTCACCACTCTATGGGCATATGTGCCAAGGATAAAATGGTACATTTCTGGGACAAAAACATAGCTCCAGATGAATCAATCTGAGTTTATTTTATTTTATTGCCCCAGAATTGTACCACTTTTGCTTTGATACATGTGCACCTATATTTCCCTCTCCTCCCCTTTTCTCTCCCCCTCTTTCTGTCTCTCATCTCCACTATATACAGTATTTATCTATATATTATTCATCTCTAGATGTATATGTCTCCTCAAGTCCCTACCTTCTCTCTCTCTCATCTCCATTATATATTTCTCTCTCTTCATCTCCAGCATTCTCTTACCTCGTCTCACATCTTTTTCTCTCTCCCCACTCTATAAAGCTCTCTCCCCCACCGGTTTCTCTCACCTCGTCTCTCTAGAGTTCTCTCTCCTCCTCTCTAGCTCTCTCCTTCCTTTTCTGCCCCCACCCCCCACTCATCTCCCTCCCCTGTAATATTCAGCATGCTGTTCTTTTTTAAATAATTAGCACTTTTGCATTTAAGGAGATGCAGATTGGCGTCTGTATACAAATTACATTTCTGTCAGTTACTTAAAGAGAGATCACTAAGGGGGGAGGGGGGTGTATGGGAATTAATTCATAGGAGGGGAGATTCCCAAGGGAAGTGACAGAGAGAATCAGAGGAGGAAAATAGAGATATTATATTTCAGGAGAGATTTGGATTACAGAGCCCAGAATGCATTGGTGATACTGAATCAGAGACAGATAGTAACTACACAGGCCCGGAATTCATGGCAAATACAGAAAAAGAGATATACAGTATCAGGACTGCGGTAACCTGAATGCATTTTAATATTGAACAAGATTGAGATCAGGACTACAGGGACCAGAATGCATTGCAAATACAGAACCAGAGAGAGATCAGGACTACAGGGTCCAAATTGACTTGCAAACACTGAAGCAGAGACAGATCAGGTTGACTACAGGGTACAGAATGCATAGCAAATACAAAATGCAGAACCAGCAGTATATCAGGACTGCAAGGACCAGAATGCATTGCAAATGTATGACCAGAGAGACATTGTGACTATATGTACCAGAATGCTATGCAATTATAGGAACAGAGAGAGATCAGAACTACAGGAACCAGAATGCATTGCAAATACAGAACCAGAGAGACAGAGATCAGAATTACCAGACAAGAATATATTGTAAATACACAACCAGAGATATCAGGACCAGCATGCATTGCATCAGGAGGTAGTAGAATGAATTGCAATTAGGGTAATAAAGGAACATGCAATACTTTCCCTCTAACCCCACTATTTCTTTTTTTTTTTACTTTCTTTACAGGAGTCAAGACCATTACGGTGACCAAGACATCACCCTGTCAGCACTCTACTCCTCCATGAGACAAATCACTTCCAGAGACAGCCAGAGAGAGGGAGCAAGAGAGATCGGACAGCTAGATAGTTGGGCTGGGAAAAGAGAAACAGTCAGAGCAAAAGAGTTCATGTATATGTGGAGGTGGTCACTTTAGTGCCAGTTGGGGTCACGAGAGTGTGCCTGTCGCTTTCACATTGAGAGAGAGAGAGGGGGGGATGTAAAGACAATTGCCCTCTTGCTTCTTCCCCCTTTCACCTCCCCCTAATGCCCTCTCCCTCTCTTCTCCTTCCTCACTTCCCCCCCTCTCTCTCTCTGTCATATTCTCTCTTTTTCTAACTCTGTCTCTTTTCTCTTCCCCTTTCCCCTGCACTTTCTAATTACTCTACTTTTTATTGAACATATCTCTGTCTCCCTTCCTTTCCTGACTCCTCTGTACCTCCCTCTTTCTCTCTCATCCCACCTTTCCTCCCTCTCTCTTTCTGCTTCCCTTCTTCCTCCCTTTCCCCTATGTCTTTCCTCTCCTACTAACCCTTCCATATCCCCCTTCTCTTTTCTCTCTATTACCCGCTCCCTTCTCCTTCCTCCTCCACCCCCCATGTGGTCCCTCCTCTGCCTCTCCTCTCTCCTCTCCCTCCCCCTCTGTTCCTTATCCCTTCAGTTCCAGGGGGTCCCCGGCCAGTGGGTTCGTTACTCCCGGCCCACCTCGGCCGGTGGCAATGGAGGGTGGGGAGACGACCTCACCGTACGCCTTCGGACCAACATCAGTCGTGGCCTCCTCCTTTACCAAGACGATGAAGGCGACTGTGACTTTCTTGAGTTGGCCTTGGATGGTGGACGCCCTCGTTTGAGGTTCTCCATTTCCTGCTCTGAGCCTGCGGTTGTCCGCCTGCCCCGTGTCGTGTCAGACGGGCTGTGGCACGGCCTCGCCATTGGGGGAAGTGGCCGTGAGGGATGGCTAGCTGTAGATGGTGAGCGGGGGGTGGCTGAGGTACGCTCCAAGCGCAGGGAGATGGTTCTCCGTAGTGACCTCTTTGTTGGTGGTCTCCCGTCTGACCTGCGTCTCTCAGCCCTGACTCTGGGGGGAGCCAAATATGAGCCACCCTTCCTGGGTGAGCTGGAAGGTTTGAGGTTAGGGGGAAGGCCGGGGCAGTTACTGGCCAGCCAGGGGGTGGGAGGAGCAGAGGAGGAGGAGGGGGGAATGGAGCAGGAGAGGCCCCATCCGTGTCGGGAGGGCAACCCTTGCCTCAACGGGGGGAGGTGCAAGGAGGAAGAGGAAGGGGGAGATGGAAGATGTGACTGTCGGGACACTGGGTACCATGGAGAGAACTGCTCAGAAGGTAAGTGTCTGGTGTGTCCTTCATCTCTCTCGGTGTACAGCCTTTTTGCTCATTCTCTTCCCCCTTTTTATCTGTTAGTCTCTCCTCATATTTTTCACACTCTCCCTCATATATTCATCTCTCGTTCGTTCTCTCTCATATTTATCTCTCTGTCTCATATTCTCTCAAAGTATCGCTCTCTCTCTCTCTCTCTCTCTCTCTCTCTCTCTCTCTATGTGTCTTATATTCTCTCATAGTATTGCGCTCTCTCTATCGTTCTCATATTCTCTCATAGTATCGCGCTCTCTATCTGTCTTATATTCTCTCATAGCATAGCTCTCTCTATCTGTCTTATATTCTCTCATAGTATCGCTCTCTCTCTCTCTATGTGTCTTATATTCTCTCATAATATCGCTCTCTCTCTCTATGTGTCTTATATTCTCTCATAGTATCGCTCTCTCTCTCTGTGTCTTATATTCTCTCATAGGGGCCTATTCTAGTCGCTTCGATAAGCGAGTTTTCAACAGTTTTAGGCACTTCTCAAGCGAGTTTGCATATGTAGCTATTCCGAAAGCTCTGATAACATGGAGACCTGCTTCTCCCCGATCTGTAGCTCTCCCGCTCAGGCAAACCGAGAGGGAGGTCAGAAAATTCTCAAACTCGCATTTTTGGACAAATCGAGCTATTGAGGTATCTCCGAGATTCACATCGCGGCTGCAACTCGCACTTTCTGACCTCGCCACATGGAGGGAGGGGGAATGGGATCCGCGATGTGACTCTGAAAAAATATATATTTTTACTACATCGGATTGAAGCCGGGTGTCTCCAGAGCTGACCCACATTAATACCGGCTCCGGAGACCCCCGGCTTCCATCCTATGTAATAAAAATACATTTACAGGCAGCTTCATTACCTTAGCGGCTAACCGCTAAGGTAATGAAGAGGTTAAATACCAGTGCCCGCTTTATTGGGGGAAGAGGGTGCAGGTGAAGCTTGGAGTTGCCGGGAGGGTTGAAAGAGAGGAGTTAACCCCTTCATTACCTTAGTGGTTACTACAGCTAAGGTAATGAAGGGGTTAACCCCTCCCGCTACCCACTCAGTAGGCCTAACCACCCACCATGGACCAAATACCACCTTCACCCACCCCCTCTACCCCCAATAAACATTAAAATACAAAACAACAATCAATACTATCCAATACACCCATTTATTGCCAGTGTGGTTACCTATGCCCTCAATGGGAGAAAAAAGAACCCCAATGGCAATGAATGGGCACACTACTACCCTCTACCCCCAACAACCCCCCCCCCTTCCACACCCCAACACATATAGTCCTGTAATGGGCAGAATCCCTATTATCCAGATCTGGATAATAGCGCATTTGCTCATTCAAAATAAAACATTACCCATCCAGCATATAGTCAATTGAAGTTGCCCCGGGGTGGGTGGTTAGGCCTCTCTGGTGGGTAGCGGGAAAAGTTAACCCCTTCATTACCTTAGCAGTAGTAACCGCTAAGGTAATGCAGGGGTTAACCCCTCACATAACCTTCCCGGTAACCCTAACCACCTATCCTGGGACAACTACCCCATTCTTCCACCCCCTCCTTCCACCCCCTCTACCCCCAACAAACCAGGTACTCTGGTTTAACCCCTTCATTACCTTAGCGGCTTGCCGCTAAGGTAATGAAGCTGTGACGCAGGACATTTAAACGTTGCAGAGATACAGGCACCCCATTCCAGGACCTGTAACTAAGGAAGCAGGGATTCCCCCGGGCTGAAATTAATGTTCAGCTCCGGAGACCCCCTGCTTCAATACTGTGTTAGTAAAATAAAATAAAAACAGTGCGATCGCCTGTAAGAGCTGTGAAGGGAGATCGCCTGTAAGAGCTGTGCAGGGAGATGCAGCTCTCTCTCTTTGCAGGGAGATCGCCTGTAAGAACTGTGCAGGGAGATGCATCTCTCTCTGTGCAGGGAGATCGCCTGTAAGAGCTGTGCAGGGAGAGGCGCCTCTCTCTGTGCAGGGAGATCGCCTGTAAGAGCTGTGCAGGGAGATGCAGCTCTCTCTGTGCAGGGAGATCGCCTGTAAGAGCTGTGCAGGGAGAGGCGCCTCTCTCTGTGCAGGGAGATCGCCTGTAAGAGCTGTGCAGGGAGATGCAGCTCTCTGTGCAGGGAGATCGCCTGTAAGAGCTGTGCAGGGAGATCGCCTGTAAGAGCTGTGCAGGGAGATCGCCTGTAAGAGCTGTGCAGGGAGAGGCGCCTCTTTCTGTGCAGGGAGATCGCCTGTACGAGCTGTGCAGGGAGATGCAGCTCTCTGTGCAGGGAGATCACCTGTTAGAGCTGTGCAGGGAGATGCAGCTCTCTCTGTGGAGGGAGATCGCCTGTCAGAGCTGTGCAGGGAGATGCAGCTCTCTCTGTGCAGGGAGATCGCCTGTAAGAGTTGTGCAGGGAGATGCAGCTTCTCTCTGTGCAGGGAGATCGCCTGTGAGATCTGTGCAGGGAGATGCAGCTCTCTCTGTGCAGGAAGATCGCCTGTAAGAGCTGTGCAGGGAGAGGCACCTCTCTCTCTGTGCAGGGAGATCGCCTGTAAGAGCTGTGCAGGGAGATCGCCTCTAAGAGCTGTGCAGGGAGAGGCGACTCTCTCTGTGCAGAGAAATCACCTGTAAGGGCTGTGCAGGGAGATGCAGCTCTCTCTCTGTGCAGGGAGATCGCCTGTGAGATCTGTACAGGGAGATGCAGCTCTCTCTGTGCAGGAAGATCGCCTGTAAGAGCTGTGCAGGGAGATCGCCTGTAAGTGCTGTGCAGGGAGTTGCAGCTCTCTCTGTGCAGGGAGATTACCTGTAAGAGCTGTGCAGGGAGATCGCCTGTAAGAGCTGTGCAGGGAGATGCAGCTCTCTTTGTGCAGGGAGATCGCCTGTAAGAGCTGTGCAGGGAGATGTAGCTGTCTCTCTTTGCAGGGAGATCGCCTGTAAGAACTGTGCAGGGAGATGCAGCTCTCTCTGTGCAGGGAGATAGCCTGTAAGAGCTGTGCAGGGAGATGCAGCTCTCTTTGTGCAGGGAGATCACCTGTAAGAGCTGTGCAGGGAGATACAGCTTCTCTCTGTGCAGGGAGATCGCCTGTAAGAGCTGTGCAGGGAGCTGCAGCTCTCTCTCTGTGCAGGGAGATTGCCTGTAAGTGCTGTGCAGGGAGGTGCAGCTTCTCTCTGTGCACGGAGATCGCCTGTAAGAGCTCTGCAGGGAGATACAGCTTCTCTCTGTGCAGGGAGATGCCCGCCAGAGCTGTGCAGGAAGATGCAGCTTCTCTCTGTGCAGGGAGATGCCTGTAAGAGCAGTACAGGGAGATGCAGCTCTCTCTGTGCAGGGAGATCACCTGTAAGAGCTGTGCAGGGAGAGGCACCTCTCTCTGTGCAGGGAGATCGCCTGTAAGAGCTGTGCAGGCAGATGCAGCTCTCTCTCTGTGCAGGGAGATCGCCTGTGAGAGCTGTGCAGGGAGATGCAGCTCTCTCTCTCTGTGCAGGGAGATCGCCTGTAAGAGCTGTGCAGGGAGATGCAGCTCTCTCTGTGCAGGGAGATCGTCTGTAAGAGCTGTGCAGGGAGATGCAGCTCTCTCTCTCTGTGCAGGGAGATCGCCTGTAAGATCTGTGCAGGGAGATCCAGCTCTCTCTGTGCAGGGAGATCGCCTGTGAGATCTGTGCAGGGAGATGCAGCTCTCTCTCTTTGCAGGGAGATCGCCTGTAAGAACTGTGCAGGGAGATGCATCTCTCTCTGTGCAGGGAGATCGCCTGTAAGAGCTGTGCAGGGAGAGGCGCCTCTCTCTGTGCAGGGAGATCGCCTGTAAGAGCTGTGCAGGGAGATGCAGCTCTCTCTGTGCAGGGAGATCGCCTGTAAGAGCTGTGCAGGGAGAGGCGCCTCTCTCTGTGCAGGGAGATCGCCTGTAAGAGCTGTGCAGGGAGATGCAGCTCTCTGTGCAGGGAGATCGCCTGTAAGAGCTGTGCAGGGAGATCGCCTGTAAGAGCTGTGCAGGGAGATCGCCTGTAAGAGCTGTGCAGGGAGAGGCACCTCTTTCTGTGCAGGGAGATCGCCTGTACGAGCTGTGCAGGGAGATGCAGCTCTCTGTGCAGGGAGATCGCCTGTTAGAGCTGTGCAGGGAGATGCAGCTCTCTCTGTGGAGGGAGATCGCCTGTCAGAGCTGTGCAGGGAGATGCAGCTCTCTCTGTGCAGGGAGATCGCCTGTAAGAGCTGTGCAGGGAGATGCAGCTTCTCTCTGTGCAGGGAGATCGCCTGTGAGATCTGTGCAGGGAGATGCAGCTCTCTCTGTGCAGGAAGATCGCCTGTAAGAGCTGTGCAGGGAGAGGCACCTCTCTCTCTGTGCAGGGAGATCGCCTGTAAGAGCTGTGCAGGGAGATCGCCTCTAAGAGCTGTGCAGGGAGAGGCGACTCTCTCTGTGCAGAGAAATCACCTGTAAGGGCTGTGCAGGGAGATGCAGCTCTCTCTCTGTGCAGGGAGATCGCCTGTGAGAGCTGTGCAGGGAGATGCAGCTCTCTCTCTTTGCAGGGAGATCACCTGTAAGAACTATGCAGGGAGATGCATCTCTCCCTGTACAGTGTGATTGCCTGGAAGAGCTGTGCAGGGAGATGCAGCTCTCTTTGTGCAGGGAGATCGCCTGTAAGAGCTGTGCAGGGAGATGCAGCTGTCTCTCTTTGCAGGGAGATCGCCTGTAAGAACTGTGCAGGGAGATGCATCTCTCCCTGTACAGTGTGATTGCCTGGAAGAGCTGTGCAGGGAGATGCAGCTCTCTCTGTGCAGGGAGATAGCCTGTAAGAGCTGTGCAGGGAGATGCAGCTCTCTTTGTGCAGGGAGATCACCTGTAAGAGCTGTGCAGGGAGATGCAGCTTCTCTCTGTGCAGGGAGATCGCCTGTAAGAGCTGTGCAGGGAACTGCAACTCTCTCTCTGTGCAGGGAGATTGCCTGTAAGTGCTGTGCAGGGAGGTGCAGCTTCTCTCTGTGCACGGAGATCGCCTGTAAGAGCTCTGCAGGGAGATACAGCTTCTCTCTGTGCAGGGAGATGCCTGCCAGAGCTGTGCAGGAAGATGCAGCTTCTCTCTGTGCAGGGAGATGCCTGTAAGAGCAGTACAGGGAGATGCAGCTCTCTCTGTGCAGGGAGATCACCTGTGAGAGCTGTGCAGGGAGATGCAGCTCTCTTTCTCTGTGCAGGGAGATCGCCTGTAAGAGCTGTGCAGGGAGATGCAGCTCTCTCTGTGCAGGGAGATCGTCTGTAAGAGCTGTGCAGGGAGATGCAGCTCTCTCTCTCTGTGCAGGGAGATCGCCTGTAAGATCTGTGCAGGGAGATCCAGCTCTCTCTGTGCAGGGAGATCGCCTGTGAGATCTGTGCAGGGAGATGCAGCTCTCTCTGTGCAGGGAGATCGCCTGTAAGAGCTGTGCAGGGAGAGGCGCCTCTCTCTGTGCAGGGAGATCGCCTGTAAGAGCTGTGCAGGGAGATGCAGCTCTCTGTGCAGGGAGATCGCCTGTAAGAGCTGTGCAGGGAGATGCAGCTCTGTGCAGGGAGATTGCCTGTAAGAGCTGTGCAGGGAGAGGCACCTCTCTCTGTGCAGGGAGATCGCCTGTAAGAGCTGTGCAGGGAGAGGCGCCTCTCTCTGTGCAGAGAAATCACCCGTAAGAGCTGTGCATGGGGATCGCCTGTAAGGGCTGTGCAGGGAGATGCAGCTCTCTCTGTGCAGGAAGATCGCCTGCAAGAGCTGTGCAGGGAGATGCAGCTCTCTCTGTGCAGGGAGATCGCATGTAAGAGCTGTGCAGGGAGATGCAGCTACTCTCTGTGCAGGGAGATTGCCTGTAAGAGCTGTGCAGGGAGATGCAGCTCTCTG